>NW_027495090.1:0-240853 GCF_021521415.1 Bidens hawaiensis | reverse complement strand
AAAACTTGCTTTACTTAAAATACCAAAATTAGACAGTAAAATTATAAGAAACGAAGATTAAAAAATCAAATTTGCAATCACCTGAATTCAACGTCTTTGACATGTTCATTGAAGAGATTTCCAAGTTCTTCAGCATTCAACGTGCACATATACCTAAACAACACAACAATCCAAATAGAAATTTATGTGCACACAACAGAAATATAACAATTGAATGGGTCTACTTATAAGAAAAAATACACACATATACATTTTGTGTCACATTAACTAACCTCGGTTTCAGGAATCTCTTGCAAGAACCATTATGACCATTTTTTTCAGCTAACCTGCAAACAAGAAAAGTCAGTTATTGGTTTCTATAGAAAACTATACTATGACTTTTGTTGTAAACTTGAGCACAATTTACAGTTTTCAATTTTAACAGATGAAGCCCAAAATGCCCTAGTTAGGGTTCATGCAAGATGTCAATGCAATCAATAAATATCTTTTGCTAAAAGATACATATATTCGTGCTATTATGTTCGTAACTATAGGGGTGTACATGACTACATGAATTAAGCTAAACCAGACTCGTCTAACAGATCAAGTGAGCAAGGGCGGGTACACAAGTTTTGCAACATAATAATGATAAAAAACTTCCAAAATAAACTATTGTAAATTGACTATAAGCAAACAAGTTATATAGAATATGAGAAAATCATCCAAATGCAGGTTATATTTAAAATGTAAGCGATTATTATTTTCTTAACAAACAAATAAATTATTTACATATTCAAAGATGAGAGGTAATAGACTAACAATCATACAGAGATGAGATGAAAGATCAAACTCCTTTAAACACAACCCTAAGTCTGTAAGTGGTGTGCCTATAGATTAGCCGTTGTTGATTTCTGGTTTTGTACGGATTTTAATGAAAAAGAACACTGAATCTGAAAGTTGTCTGTACTTGTAGAAATCATGTCAAACAGAACACCAAATTTCAATTAAAATAGGCACATGTAATCCATTATAGGACGTAAATTAGGGCACATAATTACCATATCACATTTAGGCTGAAAATTTAATAATAGTCTACCACAATCGTTATTAACATATCATTACAAAATCAAGACAAAATTACCTTTTCTCCATCATCAACGACATCGTGTCAGTTTATACCTAACATAAAATGCATCAATCATATTAACAGCAAAATGAATCATAAACAGTAAAACTAACCCTTCTAGCCAAGAATCATTCTGAAAAATTAGGAGAAAACTGTTAGATATATCAATGATGATTTTCGGATATTATTGTACCTGAAACGTTCACCTTGGCGACCTTTCACCATCTATATTGTGCTGTTGAATCTGAACGTGAGTATGAAGCCTAGAAATGGAGAGAGGAGGTGGTTTTATGGACTTTCAATTTGTCCAGCTAGTAATTTTGCCTTCTTCGTTCGCATCTGCAACAAAATTATAAGGAGACAAAGATGAAGAAGTAGAGAAAGAGGCAATGGCCCTAGCAAAAACCACCCTACTTTAACTGGGATGAGTTTTAGGATTCAAAATTCAAAATCACGACCTTATTTCCCTCCTAACATTGTTTTAAGACCTTGTGCTTAATAAGCAAAAAAAATTGTAAACTCTTAATTTCAACATTCACTCTCTTATCTTTATTATATATAGTAACATATATATATATATATATATATGTGTATAACACACACATATTAATAAAATAATAACATTTTTTTCTTCTTCCACGGCGACAAATCCACCTCGCCACCGCCCCAAATTCGCCCAGGGGGCGGTGTGCTCCACAAAAATCGCCCAAACTCGCCCTCATTTCTCGCCCAGTACGCATGGCCTTAGTTTCCCATTACCTTTAAAAAAAATGTTAACATTATCTTCCTCATTCATGTCTTATACGTATAATCTAATATTTAGCTCAAGAACCCACAAAAAATTAGGTTTTTTAGGTTTTTTTCTCCTCCCATCATTTTTCTCTTAAACTATCTCCCACGATTAGTTCTCTAAGAGAGTGTGTGTTTTTTATTACTATTTTTTATTTTTTATCATAGTTACAAGAAACAACTTAATTTGTGACAACTTTTGAAATACATAATAGTTTTCTACAATTACTTTGATTAAGAACACACTATGCATTGAGATAAAAACAAAGGATAATTACATTAACACACTTTATCTTTATAGTTGTTTATACACTATGCCCTTAAACTTCAACCAAGTACAATAAAAAGTCCCCAAATTTCATATGTTGTCTCACATTAAATTCTTTTAACTAGCAGGCGTCAAATTTATCCCGAAAACATAACAAAACCGAAAACTATGATTTACTAAAAAGAATAAAAACAAAAAAAGCAATCTTTGAGTTGGTAGGCTGTAAATATAAGTATAAATACATATGTATTTTTACAACTAGGTTATTGACCCGTGGACGTCACGGGTGAAAATATAGAAATCGTCTAATAAACACATATAATTTTAACGACAATATTGCCCGTTTTTGAAAGTAAGTTCACTGATCTTGTCTAAAATCAAAGGATAGACAAAATCTATTAAATCATATATTGGATATAATGAATTGTTAGTTAGAAGATCATCGGGAATTTGTACATTCATTCGTCGTCATTTGGAACCCCCCCCCACCCCCCACCCCAACATTCCCTTAACCTATATCCAATAGTTAATTCGCAAGTTATTTTATCTCTTCAACATGTAATGATTGACATTCAACTGTGAGCCTTGTGTTTTTTTTGATAGTTTAAGTACCTTTTTACTTTGACAGAATGTAAGGAGAACCAATTGAAGTGTAATTTAAAATAAACACGAAAAAAGTCTATACAGTTTAACTATTATTTAACAAAAGTATAATAAATTTAGTATTTACAACTCCCTAAATACTTCCTTTTATACAAGGTTTATACTTTAATTTTTAGCGTTTCGTTGTTGTCAAAGATCAATATAAAAATGAATAAATTGGTTTTTTTAATAGCTAATAACTAAAGAATTAGAAACATCAATTGGCTTATATGACTTGTTAACGATTCATGATTGACTTGAACTTGTTATGACTTGAATTCAAGATGCTAATAACCCATATTAGCTCAAACATGTTCTAAATCATGGCACAAACTTGCACAACAATACATTTTGGCATGCCTTAACTACATATCATATGGATGCTAATAACAGTCCGGATGTGGCAACCATTCGATATAGTGGCGTATTTTATTTTTTTCGTTAGTAAGATACTAATTATGTATTCATCTTTTAATACATACAAAAGGTGAATAAAATAATTTTTAGTGATTCTTAAATATTTAGTAGTTCTCATCGAGCCCAACGGTATGTATAAATCTTAAAATATTAGTTTTAGTTATTGATCTATATTGATAATCTTTATATCCACAAAGACAAGTGTCTCCAACATATGATATATTGATAATACAAAATCAAATTGCGCATTATATTCTTTTCACTAGCAGACGTCAAATTTATCCCTAAAACATAACAAAACCGAAAACTATGATTTGGTAAAAAGAATAAAAACAAAAAAGCAATATTTGAGTTGCTAGGCTACAAATAACTAAATATAAGTAAATCTACTATTATAACAAACAAAAATAATGTTTGTGCCACATGGCACTTAATTGACCTATTTTTGTGACAAGTGGCACACTTATCTTTTAACCTTTAATAATTAATTCTCAATTTTTCTAACTTAAAAAAATCAATTAAAACCTTCCTTAACAAGCCTCATCTATGTATCACATCAGAAGTTTCAAACCCTAATGAGATAGAAATAAACGTTCAACGTTGTTTACACACCAAATTTTTTGATCTTCAAATCGCTATGTTTTCAAACCCATGCATGTTTATATTGTTTTCATACCCCAAATCCATGTTCCATCAATTTCATACACAAGTCCATATTTCATTAATTTCATACTCCAAAGTCCAAATCTCTATTCCATTCGGTTATCATATCTTTATTTCCTCCAAAATTCCTATTCCGATTGTATCCAACACTAATACTACCCTAAATATGTATTTTCCAATTGAAGCATATGATAGAAACCGATTATTTATTCGATTAACGCCTCCATATGTCGATTTATTGTATGTTCACTTTTGAATGTGATGGCCTTCCCAAAAACTGACTGGAAAAGGGCGTATGCGGCTGTTCATTGTTTATTAAGCAACACAAATTAGTGTGTTTTTACTTCAATTACTGGGTCGATTGGTTCTATTTATTGGATCATCGGGTACTTGAATGATGAAATATAATTTAATCTTACTGTCATATACAGATACACGTTTTTGATAGATCAATGGGGCCAAGTTTTTTCAGAGTTGTTCTCCATGCACACAAAAATTAGCTCGTAAACATCTCTTTTAGTTATTATTTACTTTATACAATTTTTTATATGAATGAAAAACTTGGATTAATTATAACTATTTACATTTAATTTTGGTTTTACAGACTAGATATGCATAATTTTCTAATCAGTATAGCAATTTTCAAAATAATTATTGTCGTGTTAGTTAATTTATCAATTAACAATTTTGAGTTGATCTATACTCATAGTATGTTGATAGAAGTTTTCAATTTTGAAGCATGCGAAAATGTAAGAGAAAATAGTTAATGGCTTCATTGGATCATTGGATCTAAGTTCTTTTGGCAATAAAGTTACTTACAAAAATAAGATTTTGATTTATATTTTATTGTGGTAAGAAAGTAGAATCTACCTGGGGGTGTTATAGTAAATTGGTAAATTGTCATTTTATTTTAGACAAATGCAACTCAAAGTATAAATATAACATTTTTTTTAACTTACTCTACTATTGTATATTTGAGTAGGAACATATACAATTTCTTAAATATAATTTATGTTTTTGTTAGTATTATTAACCTTCATGTCTGATGAGAAACCAGAGTCTATACATTATGTATCGGAGATTGTTTTGAAGGAAAAAAAAAGAAATCCGAGAGCTGGACAAATAGAAGATGAAAAATTGGAAAAACATGTCAAAAAGTGATAATTTTGTTTTAAGAACCCTAGATTAGATATAAATTTTAGCGTTACACACGTGTTTTTAACCTGGTAAATCATATGTATTTTTACAATAATAATAATAATTATATTATTACTATATGCCGTACAAAGTTTGAAGGCTTTTGTATTGTCTCAGTTGGTGAGTCGCGTTGCGTCGATATACATACGTTGCTTTCTTCCTTGCTTATCGAACAAATCAATCAAGGTATTTACTTCATTATTATTATTATTATTATTATTATTATTTAATTCATTATTATTATTATTCATTCAATTCAATCAATTTCATCGATTTCGCCTAATTCTTTTCCAACCGATGCTTCGATTCTGACCTAGACGATGATTACTGTAGCTTAATTTAGCTATCCAATTCAATTCTAGGTCTTGATTACACGTCAATTTAGGTTTTTTGAGATTCAATTTTGGGTATTCAATTCAATTTGCAAATTAGGGTTTCATATTTAATTTGTAATAATGTTTACTGATTAAAGGTCATTGATTTTCCCCAAAAGATACCAATTTTTTATCATTCATGTTAAGGGTTAAGACTCTCAATTGCTACGTATTATGTGCTCGGGTTGGTTGTTTTCGAGTTTTTCAGGGTCGGGGTAGGGTTAAATAACACACCCCCTATTCTGACTGTGGCATTTTTCTTGAAATTGAAGGTTCTTTTAATCTAAAATTGTCACATTTTATTAGGGTTTGATGTTTTGCGTAGTGAAGTTTGCAATGTTGACTGATTACAGTTCATTGGCTAGATACAAATTATATCATTGATGTTCAAAGTTAAACTCACTATTGCACAATTGATTCTGTTTTTGTTGCATATTACACATTGCCATTCTTCTTTTCTACCATTTGACTTCAAAAATTAATTTTTATCAGGGAAAACTGAAGGTGAATCTTTATACATATGAAATTGTAACATTTTATCAGGGTTTAATGAAATTTGCAATGTTGACTGATTAAACTTGATTTTGATTGATTTTTCTCTAAATAGACCAATTTCATCATTGATGTTAATAGTTAAAATCAATACTGCTCAATTGATTGTGTTTCTGTTACATATTATAACATTGGCATTCTTCTGTTTGTAGCATTTGACTTAAAACTGAAGGTGAATCTTCATGTATTAGGAACTGTTACAGCTGGTTATGAAACATATTGTTTGTGGAAGCCAAGAGGATAAAAATGAATTTGCAAGCTCCAATAGCAGGACAGTACTCAAGGCAGGTTTCGAATCAAGGCGGGACTTCGTTGCCTGCTATACAACAGCAACAGAATATGATGCAGAACTCTGAAGGTGGGCCGCGTGCTCAAATAACTGTGGAGGCAAGACAGTTTATAACAGAAAAGATGTAAGTTGTTTTTCATTGTATTTATATGAAAAACATGTTTTTTTGTGTGTAGGAATTTATGTATGCCTAAAGTGCCTGATTGTCACAAATTTACTATACTAGTGTTTGATGAAGTTGTTGAACGTGTTAGGAACTGTCAACAACATTTAGTTGGTACTTTGTTTGTTTGCTTGTTTGTTTAGGCTACAAATACTTATATTCTATTAAGTTACTTTTGTACAAGGTTAATGAAGTGTTTTGTTGTTTTGTTTGTGTCTGTTTGGTAAGAAAAGGGTTGCTAATAAGTGTGTTTGGAAGTTGAGAAAGCAACAATCATTGAAAATCAGTGATAATAATGTTTACGTATTGGCTTCTTTGTTTATTGTATCTTTGATATGTGATAATAACATTAAATCAACCATTGCTTCTGCATTCTTGTAATGTTGAATTGCTGACGAGGAAACCCAATTTTGGATAAAAAAAAGCTTGATTCTCATCTTTTTTATAATATCTTGAAGCATCATAGATCAATTTTAATATTTAGTTCAGATTTATTTTTTGCAATGTTCTTCATGAATTAGTGTTACACGATGTCTTTTTCTTGATCATTTCCTGATGAAAAATATAAATTTTGTTCTAGCTATAAGTTTATCATTCAGCGAGTAAATCGAGAGAATCCTCCAAAAGGTATAACGGATATTGTCAGACGATTGGAGGCTGGCTTATTCAAAGATGCTACATCAAAGGTTTGCTAATTATTTGCCTACGTAACATATGATTTATTTTCACTTGATGTCTTCATATTGCAGTAATATATATACACTCATATTAAATTAATGGTAATTTTTTCTGTTAGGAGGACTATTTGAATTTAGAAACACTGGCAAACCGTTTACAAGCTCTGCTTAAACGAGGCAGCAGTCAAAATCAACGATATCAACAACAAAGCAATGCTAATGTTCCAATGGGAACAATGATTCCAACACCTGGCATTCCACAAAGTGGAAACTCAAATAACATGATGTCATCAGTTGCCAATCAGAGCAGCTTTTCCATGAATACCCCTGGGCCTTCTAGAAGCATGCATACTGGGTCATTTGATGGTATTTATTCTCTTTCTGGTTCTTACAAGTTTATTTATAATATTTTCATCTTTCATTAGAGCAATGTACAATTGTAGATTTGTATCCACTTTTTCAGGAGGTTTAACAGACGGATCTCAACAAGCGATGTCTAATTTTTCATTACCGGGTGGTGGACAAAGAATTAGCAGCCAAATGATGCCTACTCCTGGATTTAATAATAATAATAATAACAGCACAAGTAACCAATCATATGTGAAAATGGAGCCGACTAATAATGTTTCTGCTATTTCAAATGGTGACTCGGCAATGGTGACTCAGCCAATGCAACAGAAGCAACAAGCTGGTGCTCAAAACAGCAGGATCTTGCATAACCTGGGAAGTCATATGGGTGGGGGGGTAAGGTCAACTCTGACTCAAAAACCGTATGGGTTTCCAAATGGGTCGTTAAACGGTAACTTAGGGATGATGGGTAAAAGTTCACAGATGGTTAATAGTTTGGGTAACTCCGAAGGGTTTTTGACAGATTCTCTTTATGGAAACTCTTCTAAACTAATGCCACAATATTTCGATCAAAATCAAGGACAGGTTTCTCAGGGTACTCTTTCTGCACACATACATATATGCTTTTTTTTTTTGGGGGGGGGGTCATTTTGGATTGACTTGAAACGTTTTTGGCTATTTTTTGCTCATTGTGTGTTAAAGATATAACTACAGAGAATATTTGGCTTGTAAATGAACTGAATGGACACGAAAGGAGAATGTTCTTGTTTGTTTGTTTGTTTAACTTTAATTGAACAAACACGAACAAGTAAATGAACAGACTTTTCTTGTTCGTGTTCGTTCGTTAAGAAAATGAACATGTTCATTTATGTTTGTTTGTTAACAATATAAATGAACAGTTAAGAAAAGAACATAGCTAAACATAGATGAATTTAAATTATTGAGCTAAATCTAGTTAAAAGTATTGTGACTAGCAATGTGCTCAGCTTGAAAAGCTATTAAAACTAGATTAAGTTGTAATGGGCCAAAAAGTTTAAATGGATGTATTATTGAACTTAAACAAACATAAATGAATGTAAAGTTGTAAAACGAGTTTAAATGAACAAAAGAGACACGTGTCCTTGTTCGTTCATTTAACTAAATGAACAAATATTTTTTTCATGTTCGTACGTTTATTAAATAAACAAACATTCTGCTGAATGGTTTATGAACTGTTCACTGAATGTTCAGTTTGTTTGCACGTTTAGAGAATATTGTTTTCACAACAATAATCTATTTGTGAATGAAGTGATTTAGTAGGTTGTATGTTGAAAATACACTTTGAATGACTTCGGACATGTTTTCTTTTTTACTAAATCTTTTGATTCATCTCGTGTGACCCTTTAGAGATAAAATGATCTGAATTATCTTAAATTTGTTAGGTGATGGATCAGGAAACTTCTTTGTCCCAACAACCTCATCTGCATCAATAATGAATATGAACCCTAATTTATCGACATTACAAAGGACAAACTCCCCGTTGCTGGTTAATCAGTCAAACTTGCACACTTCTGATCAGTCTGCAGGTGTGAAGTCTTCGATGGATCAATCAGAGGAGATGAACTTTCAGTCTCAGCATTTACAGAATCAGCAACAGCTCATTCAATATCAAAGACAACAGAATCAGCAGAATCAACGTTTACCATATGGGCAATCTCAGATGATATCTGATCTGGGTAATAGAGTTAAATCAGAACCACACGCTTATCATCAATTCCAGTCATCCAGAGGTGGTCAGTTACATGCTATTTCATCTGGTTCTCAAGATATGTCTGTAGTAATGCCACAAGCTTCAGAGAAGCAGCAGCAGATAGGTGGTCAATGGCATCCCAGATTACAAGAACCGAACAAACAATTAGGTAATTCATCAAATGAGATGAAAACTGAAGAGGGTTTTCAAGATCAGATTCAAAGGAATAGTCTGTCTTCAGAAACATCAATGGCTGCCAATGCACCAGTCGATCCATCATCTGCCCAACAAACAAAGTTCAGGAATCAAATAAGATGGCTTTTGTTCATGCTACACGCTCGGAATTGTGTTTATTCACCTGGCAAATGCCCTGCTATTCAATGCATTTTTGTTCAGAAACTTTGTAAACATATTGTGTCGTGCAATGATGTCACTCAATGCCAGTATCCTCGTTGTCATAAGTCAAGGGAGTTGCTTCATCATTATAAGCAATGCAAAGATGAAAGCTGTCCTGTGTGTGTTCCTGTAAAGCTCTTTGCGCAACAAAACAGTGTCCACCAAACAAACATCCCACCATCAGGAAATGGCTCATGTGATTATACTTCAGAAGATTTGCATCCTTCTATTAAACGGTTGAAGATCGAGCCATCACCAGCTGCTCAAAGTGAAAACCAAAACCAAAACCATAACCAAAACCAGAGTCAAAACCAAAACCCTAATCCGATTCTACCCGTTTTAATCCCTGCTACATCTGAGGGCCTTCAGGATCGTGACACGTGTCAACCCTTAAAAAATGAGGTTAAACTAGAAGCTTCTACAAGTTCTATGCAAGGAACAGTAAAGATGACTAAGGAGAACAATGAGGGTGTTTCACACATGTCAAATGAGGGTACTGGTTTCCCTAAGCAAGAGTTTTTTAAGGCAGAGAAAGAGGCGGGCCCGGTTAAACAGGATGACATGGCACTTGCTGCTGAGTCATCTTCTGGGACCAAATCTGGGAAGCCAAAGATTAAGGGAGTATCGATGACAGAATTGTTCACACTAGAGCAGGTTCGAGAGCATATAACTGGTCTCAGGCAGTGGGTTGGCCAGGTCAGCTTCTAAATATAAAGATAATTGTTTCATATAACAGGTAACGCTTGTATAAATCTAAACATAATGTTCATTATTTGTTCTGTTACAGAGTAAAGCAAAGGTAGAAAAGAATCAAGCTATGGAGCTCTCCATGAATGAAAACTCTTGTCAGTTATGTGCAGTTGAAAAGCTCAATTTTGAACCACCACCAATATATTGTTCACCCTGTGGGGCCCGCATCAAAAGAAATGCAATGTTTTACACTTGGGGGAGTGGCGAGACACGCCATTTTTTCTGTATTCCATGTTATAACGAGTCCCGTGGGGACACGATAAGTGTTGATGGAACTAATATTTTGAAAGCAAGGCTAGAGAAAAAGAAAAATGATGAGGAACCTGAAGAACCGGTATTTTTTTTATTATGCTATCTTTGTTTTAAGTTTTTGTATTTTATAAATGTCTAATGTTTTTGAATCATTTTACAGTGGGTTCAATGTGACAAATGTGAATCTTGGCATCATCAAATATGTGCATTGTTTAATGGTCGGAGAGATGATGGGGGTCAAGCGGAGTACACTTGCCCTAATTGTTATGTGGAAGAAGTTGAAAGAGGTGAGCGGGTTCCACTGCCTCAGAGTGCTCTTCTTGGAGCTAAAGATTTACCAAGAACCATTCTTAGTGATCACATAGAGAACAGATTGTTTAAAAGATTGAAGCAGGAAAGATTAGATAGAGCAAGATTTCAAGGGAAAAGTTATGATGAGGTAATGTGAATGTAACCTTCTAAAATATCATATATAGCCCTAGAAACTAAGTAAAATAGCATATTCACCCATTTCATTATAAACAAGTGAGAATATTACCAATCTACCGTTATTTATCAACCGTATTTTTCTCATAATATAAGATTTGTTCATTTCATTAAAGCACCTACTATGAGTCTTGAGATTTAGATAGGGGTGTTCTGAAAGTTCGATTCAAATTCGAAAAATTCGAAATTCGACTCAATTCGAATTCGATTATCAAGGTTCGAATTCGGTTTTAAAAAGTTGGAATTCAATTCGATTCGAATGCGAGTCAAGTAAGCGAATTCGAATCGAATACGGATTTATAATGTTCGATTCGATTAAATATGCAAATTCAAATTTAAATTATACTATATTTGGGCCAAAATCTAAAATAATCCATTAGTTATATCTATCTGTAAGTCCATTATTATAACATTACCAAGCTCAAATGGTCAACAGCCTGCACTAGTTATTTCTAATATTTAACCTAACTTGAATATTACCGAGACCCTACTGATAGTTTTTGCTATTTGTGGGATTTACTGGGTATGGTTGTTGATTCACACTGAGTTTATTCGAATTCGATTCTAATTTCAAATACAAATTGAACTGAATTTCGATGTGGGCAAATTATTTGAATACGAATTCAAATCAAATTAATCAATTTCAATTCGGTTAATATGAAAATTCTGTTCATATGAAATATAAGTTATTTTAAAGAAATGACGGCAATATGGTCATATTTTAATTGTATTCAATAAACTGGGTATATATTTTATGTTAGTTTCTAGGGGTATATATGATATCTTAAATTTGGTTTGAATATATATGAAATTCTCTCAGTTTTTCTTTTAGTTACAAACTGGATCCAAATTCTGATGCTTTATGTTGTTATTAGGTTCCTGGAGCAGAAGCACTTGTTGTCAGAGTAGTATCATCTGTGGACAAAAAGTTGGAAGTTAAACCGCGGTTCCTTGAGATTTTTCAAGAGGAAAATTACCCACCAGAATTTCCATATAAATCTAAGGTATGCACATAGACAATAATAATATTTTAAGTGTTACTGCATTTATTTAATTAAAGTTCATGAATCAAGATTGACAATATACTAAACCCTGTTACTTCTTTTAGGTTGTTTTATTATTCCAGAAAATCGAAGGGGTAGAAGTATGTCTTTTTGGCATGTATGTTCAAGAATTTGGAGCTGAATGTGAGCAGCCAAATCATCGCCGCGTTTATCTCTCGTATTTGGATTCCGTCAAGTATTTTAGGCCCGAAATAAGAACTGTTACAGGAGAAGCTCTGCGTACATTCGTATACCATGAAATTCTGGTAAGTATATATATATATATATATATTTCCAAATTATATCTCAAATTATTATTATAAAAAAACTGAAATCTTACTATTTTCTCAGATTGGTTACCTAGAATATTGCAAGTTACGCGGGTTCACAAGTTGTTATATATGGGCATGTCCTCCATTAAAGGGTGAAGATTATATCTTATATTGCCATCCTGAAATTCAAAAGACACCAAAATCAGATAAACTAAGAGAATGGTAAGTGGTTATGTTAAATTAAAATGAATTAGTTACACATATGGTCTCTGTGGCTTGGTCATATTGCAACATTAGTCCCCATGTTTAAATATTACAACTTGAGAATTGAGATCAACTGTTTGAACGAATGTAACACTGATGGTACCTGAATGGATGAAGGTTAGCTTTTTTCGTTTAATTTTTAAAAAATGACCCAATTACTTATGGAATATTGAAAATCAAAAGACAAGTAACATATTCGAACACTCAAGTGTTGGTGAATCCCACCATTTGAAGTGATTTTTATATATTTATTTTGGGTGTTGGATCCTCTTAATTATATATTTTTTTTTTATTTTTTAGTATTAAAATTTTTGATTTTATATTTTTAATAGTTAATTAAACATATGGTTCTTGTGGTATACCCATATTGCAAGTTTTGTCCTTAACTTTGAGGAATTACCTCTATGGTCCACATCAGGGATCAATGGTGTTACCTTTGTGCAACGAGTTGGTTTTTAGTTGTAATTTTTGAAACCTGGGGACTAAAGCTGCACCATGACCAAAATACCCTTAGGACTATTTGTGTGATTTGTTCAACTTAAAATGTGAACTGTTACTGACTGTCTGACGTGGATTATTGATTTTTATTATCAGGTATTTGTCAATGTTGAAAAAGGCTACAAAGGAAAATATTGTGGTGGATTTGACAAATTTGTACGACCATTTTTTTGTACAATCGGGTGAATGTAGAGCTAAAGTTACCGCATCTCGGTTGCCATATTTTGATGGAGATTACTGGCCCGGTGCTGCTGAGGATATAATATTTGAGCTTCGTCAAGAAGAAGATGGAAGAAAACATAATAGAAAAGGGCCAATGAAAAGGACCATTACAAAGCGAGCTCTTAAAGCTTCAGGTCAAACCGATCTTTCTTCAAATGCTTCTAAAGATCTGCTACTCATGCATCGGGTAATTTGTTTCTTCAACTTATTATTCACGCATTTAATTAGATACAATTTATAATATGATCATTATACCCTTTCTTTTTTCTATATACTTCAAGATGACATATTAATGCAAGTTCTAAGGTAAGGGTATAAATGTTGTTAGTTTAAATCAATTTCAGATAGCGGTGAAAACTTGCATAATATCATATTTACTCAATCAGAAAAGTTAATATCTAATATACCCATTCAAAATGCTTAAAATTTCATATTTACCCAATTCGTTAAAATACAATTTATAATAAAACCAATGTAACCTTTTTCTCCTTACATTTCTAACACTGACATTTTAATGCAAGTTTTAAGGTAAGGTATAAACATCGTAAATTTGGAAACTAGTTTATTTGATATATATATTTTTTTTGTTGGGTATATTTATATTATGTTTTTTTTTTGTTGGGTGAGTTTGATATTATTTCAAATTTCTTTATCTGATGCATAGGGATGTTTTTTCTCTCTTCAATTTATGTTTTCATAAAAAAAGGGCAATTTTATATATACAGATGAAATATTGCGTAATATTATATATACCCATATCATTAAATCCAATTTATGATATATGATTTGACCATTATACCTTGAAGGGAAAAATCCTGATTAAAGTTCACATGTGAAAAAGAGAAACAAATTTAGAGATAAAGAGAGTGAGTTAAAGTCAGTTAAGAAGAGTTTGAATTTGAATGTTTAGTCTATTAGTTAGAGCGATCGGGTTTGATCTATTTATTGGTTTGATAATGTTTTAGTTAGAATAGGATTAGGTTATTGGTTAGTTGGAATATCTAGTAAGTTTATGTTGAGTTAGAGTTAGAATAGGATTAGCTAATGGTTAGTTGGTTTATAGGTAAGTTTAAGTTGAGTTTGAGTCGGGTTATGTTTGAGTCGTATAAGCATAGGTCTAGGGATGTTTGTCTTTTGTATCAAATCGAGTTTTTTTATTGTAAGTTTATTAATCGAAAAGAGTCAATAGCTAGGTTGGCATAAAATTGTGTATTCCTTATTCATGTTTATCCTAAGATCTGATCATTCTATTTAGTTTTTTTTTGTTGTTTGTCGATCTGGGCTTAATTCACCTTGTATAAATGTCATAATTTTGGATATATCTGATATTATAATTTTGACCAGTAAATATGATAGTATCGAGTTTTTAAGGGGATATATGAAATTACTCAAAAAAAGATCATAATTATTGCATCATTACATCGGCACGAATTCTTTGATTGTAGAAATATGGATTGTCTGATACTCTGATTAATGTTGGAACTTGAAATATATTATAAACATGAATGGATTCATATTATTTAACAAGTGTGCATTTGTATAATAGTATTTTGTACATTATTCTTTTTACAGCTTGGTGAAACAATATCCCCAATGAAGGAAGATTTCATCATGGTTCACTTGCAGCACTCATGTACTCATTGCTGTCTTCTAATGGTCTCCGGGACCCGCTGGGTTTGCAACAATTGCAAAAATTTTCAGCTCTGCACTCGGTAACAACATTTTGATGGTGTTTTTAGATTTGTATTATATGTAACGTTAATTGATGGCTGTGTATGTTTGTTTCAGGTGCTATGAAGTTGAACAAACTCGGGAGGAGAGGGAGAAACATCCTATTAACCAAAGGGTCAAGCATCCACTTTATCCTGTAAGTTGGGGTCTGACTGTTGACATATTTTTTTTCTTTTCAAATATTTTCAAGCCCAAAATGGTAAGACTGAATTTTTGTTATCAAAATAAAAATGATCCACCGATTTTCTATTCTTGAGGCGCAATTTTAGGATAAAAATAAAAAGGAGTTGATTCTTTTTTTGATTTATCACTTTAAACAACTTACCTAAAAATAATAGGATTAACAAAATTAACTCCAATGTATAAATATCGACCATTGGTTATTATGCATATCACAAACCAAGAACAAAAGAGTCAAGAAGAGGTTAGCAACAGTAAAGCATGTATATTTATTATTGATTTTTTAAATTCTGTTGTTACTTCTGTTAATTGAAGGTTTAGATACATAAATTCATCATATATTTAAAAATACGTATTTTTTATTCCATTTTTTTTGTTTTTGGATTTTTATGCTCTCTTAGTTATGCTTTTGGTTGGTTTTTTATGCTTTGGCTTTGTTAATTGAAGCCACCTTTGAGTTATTTGCTGCCATAGCTCCATGAGGTTTTTGCTGAGTTCTTTAAGTGCGCCTTTTTTATTAAGCTAGGCTTCGGAGCCTTTGTGGAACACATCTGATAACTATGCATAGTTATATAATATTTAAAAAAAATATATAAAGTGGATATAAACAGCCCCTGGCGGACTGTTAAACCACCAAAGTTAAACCAAGAACAAACTTTATAAATCTCAAAACTTTCTTGGTTTGGTCGGGTTCAGTTGGTTTCAGCCATTTATCTATGCACAACTGAATTTTGAGGCTATTTCCTTATTTAATTATATTTATAATGTGTTAACTATGCAGAAGGAAATCAAAGATGTACCTAGCGATACAAAAGATAGAGACGAAATTCTAGAGAGTGAGTTCTTTGATACCCGACAAGCGTTTCTTAACCTTTGCCAAGGAAATCATTATCAATACGATACGTTAAGACGCGCTAAACATTCGTCAATGATGGCATTATATCATCTTCACAACCCAACGGCTCCCGCATTTGTGATTAATTGCATAATATGTCGGCTTGATATTGAAACGGGCCAAGGTTGGCGGTGTGAGATCTGCCCTGATTATGATATATGCAATGCATGTTATCTCAAAAATAGAGGCATTGATCATCCTCATAAGCTGACTCAACATACCTCGATTGCTGAGCGCGATGCACAAAACAAAGAAGCCCGCCAACTACGAGTTGTTCAGGTAATGTATAGTCTAGGAGTGTTAATTGTGTCTGGTTGGTGGGTTCAAATGTTCAACCTGAACACAACCCATATTTTTATTTGTGTCAAAAACGTCTACGCTATCCCGCACACTTAAAAATGTCACATGGGTTAAACCGGTCATAAATGGCTTGTTGGTCGACCTGTTTAAGTAAGCAGGTTAAACATGCCAACTCTTAACATGATCTGTTTAGTTAAACAGGTCAATCATAGCATGAACCGATTAGCTAAACAGGTCGACTAGAACAAGACCTGTTTCGTTAAACAACCCAACCGGAACACGATCTGTTTAGTTAAACAGGTCAACCTAGCATTCCCCGTTTTAACTAAATAGCTCAACCAAACTGACCCATTCACGAGCATGTCAATTCAAACACGACCCATTTAACTAAACAGGTAAACCCGAAGATGACCCATTTTTTAAACTGGTTAGATATGTAAACCCAGACTCGGATTACTTCCGTGTTCTGTCAGAAATTGCCATCCTTTGTACAAGATTTCTTTTACTTATTTCTTGTAACATGGTTGGATTGATTGCAGCTAAGGAAGATGCTTGATCTTTTGGTACACGCATCCCAATGCAAAGCGGGTCAATGCCAGTATCCAAATTGTAGAAAGGTGAAGGGACTTTTCAGACACGGAATGCAATGCAAGATACGTGCATCCGGTGGTTGCCCGCTCTGCAAGAAAATGTGGCATCTTCTTCAGCTTCATGCGCGCGCTTGTAAAGACTCACCATGCACTGTCCCCCGTTGCAGGTACATTTTTATTTCTTTTATTATTGTTATTGTTATCAAGTAAGAATATATATAATTGATTTGTAATTGTAAAACAGGGATCTGAGGGGACATTTGAGAAGGCTGATCCAACAGGCGGATAGCAGGAGGCGGGCGGCTGTTATGGAGATGATGAGGCAGCGGGCGGCTGAGGTTGCTAGTAGCAGTTGATGATGAAGCTGTAAATATACAACATGAGTCAAGTCAGTGTACACTTGCAGTTTTGATTAGTTGAATTTTCAAGTGATTTTTGGAATGGGCTACATAGGGAATTAGGAATAGAAGGAACAAGCAAGTACAAACTTTTAACTTTTAAGAATATAAACAGAATTTGTTTTAAATATTATCTTATCCTGGGGTTCTTTGTATGCTAGTGACTTTACCTTAAGTTGTGCAAGTATAGTTTAGTGTCTTCTTATTTTAAAAAGCGCCTGCAATTTGCTTGGTTTAGGCCAGATTGAACACCATAAGCACATTGTAAATAAATATTTTTTTCTAAAATGTTCTACAAAACTAGATTTTAGTATGAATTGAGTAAATTACCTAACTACCCATGCGCTAGAGTTGATCAAAAAAACCGGTTCCTGGAACCGAACCAGTGGACCCGAACCGGAACCGAACTGGTTCCTACCCATTTTTGGTAGAAACCGGACCCTATCTGATTCAACCCGATGATCCGTGACCGGTTCTTGCGTTTCTGAGTGGGGGCGGGTAGGAACCGAACCGGAACCGGTTTCTAACCACCGGTTCTAGCCGTTGGATCGATTAAGCCGTTGGAAATCGTTTTTTTGGCCGTTTTTTGACCGTTGGGGTCAAAAATAGCCGTTTTTTTTGCTCCCCCAAGCACCCCACTACTAGTATAAATAGGTATTTGGTGTCATGGGTTCATCACAACACTCAAAACGCAAACCCGAACGCAAAAAAATACAAAAAAAACGCTATTACAACGTTTTGAGTTCTCTAATCTCTTGTTTTCTCTTCTTCTATATTCATATTTGTTGTTATGGCTGCCTCACAATCATCGGTTGGTCAAGGTTCCAACGCCGAACCAAGTTTCGTTCGTATTGTACCTCATAATCGTAATCAAGAGATTTGGTGCAATTGGGATTTGGTTGAATTGAGTGACCATTCATTGAAGGCTCGATGCAAGTTTTGTGGGGTTTATTTAAACCCACTTTCGAATTCAAATTTGAAGAAACACATCGAAAAACCGTATTACAAGGCGTTGAAAAAGAACGTCGATTCGCAACAAACGCAAATGGATAGTGAAGGCGGAATATTTACATACCAAATTGATCGAGTTCAAGATCGTATGGCGAAGTTTGTGATTCAAGAAGCTTTGCCGTTTAGCCACTTCGACAACCCTCGCTTAACCGCCATGATTCGAGATACGCTTCAACCACAATACACTCACGTAAGTCGTCATACTCTTAAACGTTATTGTTTAAAATTGTGGAAGAAGGCCAAAGAGGTACTAATTGCATATTTTGAAAATATAAATACGGGAATAAACTTAACTAGTGATGTTTGGTCGGCTCCACATGGTCTACCCGAATCTTAACTTTGTGTCACCGCTCATTGGGTAGACTCGTCATCGTGGGAAATGATGAAACGCACCATTGCTTTCGAACTCTTTGAGTATCCACATACGGGAGATAATTTGTTTGAAATTTTAGATTATGTTATAAAAACTTATAAACTAGAAAATAAAATATTTTCAATGGCATTTGATAACGCGTCGAATAATACATCGGCGGTTGATAAATTAAAATTAAAATATACGCCGATTTGCAATGGTGTATTTTTTCACTCAAGGTGTGTTGCACGTATCATTAATTTAATCGTGCAAGACGGACTTGCTTCGGATGAGGTTACATCGGTTATAAACGATTTTAGACTAATGATACATGAAGTTTTTAAGAAAAGTAAAAAAAGACAAATGGATTATAGAAAATTTTGTAAAGATACGGGAAGAAAAGCTTTGGGAGCTAATTGGGATGTACCTCATCGATGGAATTACACTTGCATAATGTTTCAAAGTGCTTTGGAACAAAGAGAAACTTTACAAATGTTTCATTCTAGTCTTACCGAGAATGATTTGGCAATCCCCTTTTCAAATGAGAAATGGGAAATTATCAATGACTTATCGACTTTTCTTGAAGTTTTTAAAACATCAACTACGAAACTATCGGGAACGTATTATCCGACAAGTCCCTTGGTTCTTTCGGAGTTATTTTTAATGGTTAACAATCTTAAAGAATTTGAAAATAAAAGTCCAATGTTTTCAAACATCATATTACCAATGAAGTTTAAATTAAAAAAATACTTTCTTGAATTGCCACCGGTTTTTACTTGCGCCGCCGCTTTAAACCCAATGTTAAATGTTACGGGGGTTGAATGTGTGATAGACGAAATTTTTTCAGCCTTAGATATGCATGAAATTGACTCAAACTTTTCAATAGAGGCAAAAAATTATTTTAACTTGAATTTTAAATTTATGTATGACTTTTATTTAAATAAATATGG
Source organism: Bidens hawaiensis (assembly GCF_021521415.1). Lineage (NCBI taxonomy): Eukaryota > Viridiplantae > Streptophyta > Magnoliopsida > Asterales > Asteraceae > Bidens > Bidens hawaiensis. Next base: position 221,050 of record NW_027495090.1, on the reverse strand, counting down.
GTCAAACATACACATGCCTATGCCGGGGGGGGGGGGGGGTCTTCATCAAGTTCAAGTGCTACTAGAGTACGAGATCCCATGATTAGCCTTATGAACACCGTTCGCAACGTAACGGCTAAAAAACAAAGGGGTAACACCCCTTCAAGCGAACTAGGAAGGTATAGTGCAAATGATTACTCTACCGGTTTATCCGAAGAGGAACATGGCACTTTTGATGTTTTGGCTTGGTGGAAGGTAAAGGAAACCGAGTTTCCGATTCTTGCCACCATGGCCCGTGATTTACTAACCGTCCAAGCTTCTACGGTAGCTTCGGAATCCGCGTTTTCTCTTAGTGGCAGGGTAATATCGGTGAGAAGAACAAGACTAAATTCGGAGTCGGTGGAGATGTGCATTTGCTTAAAGGATCACTTGGACTCAATCGATCGTATTCAACACGTAACCACTCTCGAAGATGAAACACCACTTGATGTTCGAGTGCACGACGAACAAGAAGGCATTTCTACAAGTAATTCCGAGGAAGAAGTCGCCGCTCAATAATTACGACGAACAAGAAGACTTTTCTAGAAATAATATGTCACAACTTTATATTTATAAGTTTAATGTTTTGTTAGTTTGTTTTTGAAGATTTTAAAACATGTAACCTTTTTTTTTTTGAACTTCTTAAAGTAAATAAAATGAATTTTATGTTAATTGTTTTGTTTATTTTTCATGCTATACAAATACGAATCGTAGTTTAGAATCCAAATCGCAAACGAAAAATGAAAAAAAAAAAAAAAATTTTTTACACTGTAACCGGTTACAGTGTAGGAACCGGTAAGAACCGGTTAGATAGGTTAGGGGTCCGAGGGTGGGAGAACCAGTTCGGTTCCCTAACCGGTTCGAGCCTGGAACCGGTTTAAAAGGGGGTTTTGAATATAAGAACCGGTTAGGAACCGGTTCCGGTTCCTAGTCCCAAACCGTTTTGAACATCTCTACCATGCGCTATTTTTTGTTTGTGATGATTTATGTTAATTACCAAACTGTCAATTTTTGTTTAAGTTATTACATATACACGTTCATGTAAATATCATACAAGTCTATATAGCATTTTATACATGCCAAACGGATTTGTACGCAAACCGTATATTTTATACGAGCTAATTTTAACATTTTTCAAATATTAAATGAATTGTTTTAAGGTTGTATGAGCTGTATGTTATTGAAAATGTTATTTACGATCACGATGTTTTTGTTATGGGCATCGATGTTAAATGGTGGAAGGGTATTTAAGTTAAAAAAAGACTGCACATCAAATCATAACCATTTTAAAAAATATCTACATATCATTTAGTTTAAGGTAGAGTGGTTAAATAAGAATCTAGCTTTTGATGATGATCTAGGTTTAAAAATCCATTACATCTGTAGAAATGTTATATTAAAGCATAAAGTTTTTTTAATCATGGTTGTAAAAGTCACGCCTAGTACTCCACAAGTAATCCCTGAATTTTCAATGATCTAGGTTTAAAGAAATAATGGAACTTTTTTTTTTAAATCTATTACATCTGTAGAAATGTTATATTAAAGCATAAAGTTCTTTTAATCATGGTTGTAAATATCACGCCTAGTACTCCACAACCTGCATAGGCCGAGTACTCGCCGATTAATTCCCGAGTACTCCTCGACCCGTCAGCGCCTAGCGACTTCTTCAACCGTACTTATTAATGCAGTTTTAATAATTTATATCTTTTTTTGAAGTTTTATGAAGTTCATAATGACCTTATCAGATATATCTTGTATTAACATCTAATTTTTATACTTTATATCTTCTTTAAAGTTTTAATGAAGCCTATAACTTATAAGTAGGTATACATGTTTCTTTACTTAACTTAGCATGATTAAAATAGTTTTTGCTATATCTAACATATGAACTGGGAAGAAGATGAAAGATTAGTCCTTAACAATAACACCAAAATAATCATGTAGCAAATTGACACTCTAGTAGAATCTTATTTTCTTCAGATTGAAACAAAAATCAGTTCTTTGACGTTAGTATCCCTGGTTTTTGGTTGTTTTTAAGTCAAGATTGAATGGAAACAACAATAGAAAGCTGACCAAAAAGTCCAAATTGAAATGAAGAGCAGATTATTTTATTCAGAAGAAACTGAGAACAATGGGTATCCATGGTTTTTGGTTATTCATTATCAAGATTGCATGGAAATAGAGATGGATGGGGATGCTCAAAAAAGTTGACGATTAAAAGTCAAAATTAAAATGTGAAACTAATTTTTTGACATTGCACGCTCCTGATGCGCGCATTTTAAAACCAAGCTTAGAAGCACGATGAATTTAAGCGCTTAAATATTATAAATGTGAAAATTCAGTCACCTTGTAATGTATCTTGCATAAAAAGGATCAAGTTTTGTTCACCTTTTATAATGTACTTACTATGTAATTAGTTACTAAAGTTTGTGTTAAAAGCTGTTAATAAAATTTAGATTAGTTGAATAAATGGTGAGATCAATTCCATTTATTAGATCGTATACTAGATCATAGCCGATCTGATCCATGACAGTGACGACTACAAACGTTAACAAATGTTATAACAATCGTATTAAGAATCATTGCAAAAAAACAATATTCTTACACAGTTTAAAAGTGAAAAGGTTGTATGAACAGACAAACTCAAGTTTTATGATCTTCTAAAATGTCCTGAACTTTCTGATTTCATACATAATAGATGATATGGGAACGAGATCTTTGTTGAGGGCGGACCCACCAGCAATCTTTTTCATGCAATCGGAGAGTTGCGTATAGTAAAGTAAAAGTTGCGTCAACAAGGCTTTTAATATCTCCATTCCACATAAAAAGTTGCTAAATGAAGTGATTACATCACTATGCATTAATTCTATTGCCGCCTTCCACCTACTTCCAAAATCTTTAACTAGCGGTTCAACTTCTGCCACAGTGATCGGTTTGTCAGATCCATTCGGGTCCTCAGCTGCATTCAAAAAGTCAACCTTAGTCTTTGACTGACATAATCAATAGCTAACATAGAATGTGATGAATATTCATAAACTCACAGGCTCGGGTTTTGACAAACTTGATCAGATTGCTGAAATGCTCTAACAGCAATTCTTCCTGTGAGAAGCAAGAAAGTGTTAATTAACTGCCCAAGTAACTAGTGGTGCACAATGAGCGGTCTGGGCCCGTTTAGTAACAGGTCAAAGTCAAAGCGGTTCCATTCCTAAAAAGGTAATTATTAAAGGGTAGTGTGTAGTTAATAACTCACCACATAAATAGCTGTATAATTCTTCAAAAGCTCTTCAAAATGGGCCTGAATTTTGCCACCTTCTGGGCCCGTTTCCTAGAAATGAAATTGAATTATAGCTAATAAGTCAACATTTAATAGCGCGTGCGCACACACACACATATATGGTGCGACCAAAACAAGGACCTTACCTTTAAAACTGCAATTGTCATGTCATAGTTATTAATAAGAAAAACTGTCTGCAGTTTCGGTTTTGTGAACATTTTAGCAAGCTTAATTAGCAAGTCATCAATGGCCATTTTCAGTCTTTCCATGTTCAGATCAAGCTGTGAAGGAAACAGAAATTAAAAAAGTTAACGCCTCTCGGTTTCACATAATGAATTCATTAAACACGGGAGTTATAAGTTAAACCTGCCCGTCCCCATAGTCAACATTAAGTTGAATAAGTGAAGCTGTAAACTCAGCATAACGCCTCATGACATAATGTGGGTGCACATCATCTTCCCACAGTGATTTCACATTCGCGTTGCGCAGACTGTTTATGTGCATATCAAATACCATCTTGAAACGTGGCCACAATGATATATTCACCTAACCACAATCATATAATGTACGTAAAATATAGTAATATCAACAAAAATACAAAATATTAAAACATTATTATAAAAAGACGTTACCTTGTCTAGGTAAGAATCAAGACATGGAATCCGTCGCCTAGACATTATGAGCTGAAAAGAGAATGAATAAAATGAAGTATTATACAAAGAAAAAGTGTTATTCTTATAATATTAATATTACAAACTTGAGTTATTACCTGGTGTTGATGTGTGATGCGGATCATAAGCATTATACCTATTGCATCAAAGGAATTTGGAAGAACTGTACCAAAGTGCTCATCCATTACAGCAAATGGTCCTGACAAAAAATCAAAATTAAATAAATGTTACTGCTGAATATATATACTATTGAAAATAAACAAATGTGTTTTAGAAATCTCTTCAATACCTGAAAATATTTCATAAAATACAGTCTCTTCACCAAAGAAATCACCACAGAACACATATCTGCAAAACATTATAAAAGTCAAATTGCATATTCTGAGTACAAAATACACCACTGTGTGTGTGTGTGTGTGTCAATGTGTGATAGAAAGAACTAAAAAACAAATATACAGTACTCTGATGTGGCAGTATCCATAAGCAACTTATGCAAGCTTCTGAACAGAACTTCGTAAGGATATTTTTTTGAGCTTGCTTCAGCAATATGTGGGATTAATGAAGGCTCATCAATTTCCTAAACAAGAAGTAACAAAATAAAATAACTGAAATGCCAGGTGGTGAGAAAACAAACAGCAATAATTAAATTTACTTATAAGACCTTGAGAATGTTTATCCTATCACCGAGAGCAAAGATAGCAGACCGGTTTTTCAATGGTTCTCTTCCTCGTAAAAAAAGGCTTGTGCTTCTGGTGTCAACACCTATTAGATCAGTGGGGCCTGCTATATCTAGTTGTAGTTTCTCTAATGCTTGAATATAAGCACGAAAATGAGCGCTTAAGACCTGAATAATAGAAAAATATTAACTAAAAGTACACAAATAAAATAATAATCAAGGTCTTAGGAGTGATATAATTAGTCTACCTTGTTCATGGTATCGGTATATGCTGCCCGAACTTCATTATAAATCTCCTTCCCGTGCTCTTTAAGAAAGGAAATAGCATACCTGCATGAGTAATAGGCCCGATAATATATGATTAATCTAAATAATAGTGTCATTACAAGATATCCTAACACACACACATAACTGAAATACTATTAGTAGATATAGACCAAGCAAACTGGACGAGTCGGGCGGGTTCAGGTCAGAATGGGTTATAAACAAAATGAGATCGAATCAAAACAGGCTCTAAGCAAAAATGAACATGGGTTAATGCGGGCCATTTTGGAAAAGTAACAATTTGGTAGGGGTCAAAACGAGTTTGGCCAATATAGAATCGGGTTAAAATCTTGGTTTTAAAGCGCGAACATCAGGAGCATTTAATGCACGATGCACCGATGAGATCGCATCAGGTGGACCGATGCGCTACGATTCCATGATGCTCGATGATGCGCTCTAAATCGCAAAATGTACGATGTGCGAATTCTGAGTTAAACTAAGTTTATGCATAGATTACTTGCACATTATGCATAAACTTCTTGTACACATAGAGTTAAGGACTGATTTTGTGTATACATAAAATTTCTTCGGTGGTACTATAGCCTTTTTTTATTTACTTATTTTAAACTCTTACTTTTTAGTGATTAAAATTTAAAAAGTTTAAATATTATCTATAAATATATATTTAGTAATTTTTTTAATAACAAAGGCCTCACATACGTGGTGCGTGCGCATCACGCAACTGGTTAAAATGAGTCCTTATTAAAAAAGTACTCACCCACCCCCCCGGTTAGAATAAGTCTTTTAGAAAAAAGAATTAAAATATGTCCACCCCACCCTGAGATAAAAAGAGTCGTTTTACAGCAAAAGGTACCACCACACCTAACGGTTTAATTTTTGTCGTTCTAAAAACAAGTACCCACCCACCCAGGGGTCAAAATGACTCGTTTTAGAAACAAAGTACCCATTCCACCCCAACCCTAGGTTAAAATGAGTAGTTTAAAAAAAGAATATAAAAAGTACCCACACCACCCCCAACCATCCTCACCCCCATTGATTGTGGTGGTTGGTGGTGAAGATAGTAGGGGTGAGTGTGCAGCTGGCAACGGCAACAGAGTGGATTAGCCACGGCCCACGGCAGGGGCATCGGGCGGTGGAGTGTCGTGGTGCCACACAGTGGAGTGTAGGTAAAGACAAACGATGGTCATGAGTAGTGCTACCCGTTTGGACCTTTCTTTAAGTTACGGAGATTTATAATAGTTACCCATTTTGACTCATTGACTACTTTGAGGTAACCCAATTTGACCCGTTGACTAATTTAAGATGACGCATTTTGATCAGTTGACTAATGAAAGGTGTCCCAGATGAACCCCATATCCGATTTTTGGTTTTTCCTAAATTAACCCATTATTTGAATGAGTCATGATTGCCACCTACAAGTAGATTTACGTGCAATAGATACCATAACTACTGGAAATATCATACTGAACACAGTTAAAAGAGAGAACGGACTTGTATTTTAACAGAATGCTCTGTTGAAGAATCTGGATATTTGTTTTAGGTTTCCTCAATGCATAAAGCTTCTGAATCATGAATTCAAAAACCTGAAAGTTGGAAAGAATATACAATAAACAAAGAGAAGTGAAGTACAGCAGTGCAACCAACAAAAATGAAATAGGCCAATCCGTTTACTTTACCTTTGAAATTGCTTTTTGTCTAAGTCTTTCTAATTCGGGCTGAACATCTTTTAGAGCATTTGAAGTTTTAACCATGGGATCTACTTCCACAAACTTCAGCTTCTTACTCAGAATCTCAAGAGTCCTCAGGTATTCATCATTTACCTAAAATAAAATTTAAAATCAAATACATACAATACTGCAGTATGTTTGATACAAAAATACAAATCAAATGTCGCAGAATATCTCAAAACATTTCAGTACATTGGATTTTATTGCTTTTAACAAAAAGACAATCTTTTCACAGAAGCAAGAGTAATAAAAAAGAAGCTCAAAACTAATTACCTCTCCATCAACAATTATGTCTATCATCCTTGGTGGTACAATTATTTCTTCAACAAATTTAGCTAATTTTGATTCTGCAACCTGTGAAATATGGCAAATACTGTAAATCATGAACTTTTATATTAATACATGAAAGCCAAAGTTGCAATTAAAAGATGTGCTTTATAACATCAGGCACCTATTTGAAGAATGTAATATAAAAGTATGATCACTATAAAAAATTGATAAGTATGCAATATAGAAATTAAAAAACAATACCTTGCGATTTTTTAGCTTCAGTCCCATATCTAAAGATTTCTCTTGAAGAATTTTTATGTCTGAACTAATTGAACCAATTTCAACCTACCACAATAAATATGAGATAATTTGAATAATGTAATATAAAAGTATCATCATAATTTTAATAATGCAAATGCACTTATGTCTAAAACATAATCAATTACCTGAAATCCACCAAGTAGAGTTTCCATTTGTGAAAGAATGATGTCACAATCACGGATTTGATCATGCAGTGACACTAGATTATCACTCTCTGTTATGTATTCCTGTTTATAAAAAGGTAAGTTAGGTTAGTATAAATGCAAACATCTTTTAAACATTTATATATATATATATATATATATATCTGAGTGTGTGTGTGTGTGTGATCATTGTCAAAAAACAAGCACAATGCTAGGCCACCTGCCTGAATTGAGTCCAATTCTACTTGGCGTAAATTGTTTTCAACTCCTTTGGTGTACTCCCGCAGTTTCACACCTTTCGATAATATGTTTGCAACAGCCTAAGTACAAAGAAGTAACAACCTCATTACACAGAAATATATACGTGTCAAAATACAAATTTCAGTTGCCATTATAAGTAGAACTACATAAAAATATGATTGTCCTCACATAAGAAATGACAACACTTATAAACACCAAATTTTAAATAAAATGGTACGATCATATCAGACCTAGGCCAGTAAACGAACGTATGGAGGGAAGTTCGTTTTTTTAATACACAAACGAACATGAACAGAAATTTTGTGTTCATTTAGTTAAACAAAAGAACATGAACACATGTCTTGTTCGTTCATTTATGTTCGTGAGCGTGCGTTGACGTTCATTCATTTTTGTTCGTGAACGTCCGTTTAGGTTTGTTCAGTTAACTTCGTTTATGTCTGTTCCTTTACACTGGTTCACTTAAATTTGTTTTATGTAATGTTGGTTAATTTAAATTTGCTTATGTTTGTTCATTTGCATTCATTTATGTTCGTTAGTTTACATTGTTTAAGTTTGTCGTTGACGTTTGTTAATATATTCATTTAGGTTTTTAGAGGCATTACAATTTAATGAGCTTTAATAACTTTTTAGGCCCAACATATTGTTGTTCACATCTACTTCTAATTGGTTTTAGCTCAGCTATGTTCGCTCATCTATGTCTAGTTATGTCCATTCGTGTTTGTGTATCGTTCGTTTAATGAACGAATGTCTAAATTCAAACCACAATACACATCAATGGTTTTAGGCAGGATAGCTTTGAAAGATATATAAAGAAGTGTACATAGAAACAATATAGATTTAATAAATAATGAAACTATCAAATATACAACTGAAGAAGCGTCTATATAAGTAAAAGTACCTCGTCAGCTTTACACTCTTCAAGCTCCTGTTGTAGTCCTTCCAATGATATATCATTGCTGAAGCAAACCATTCATTGATTCAGAAAACTCAAAATCAAAGCTTTTGACTTTTCATCGCATAGCAACAACATTTAAAATCCACCAATAATAAAACTAAAAACAGAAACAGTCTGCATGACCACATTATCTTAATTTTGGTTGAACCAAGGATATAGAAGTGTACCTGCCTGCATCTTCTTCGATTGTTAAATCACCAACAACAGACCCCAAATTAAAAACAGATTTACTGGCATCCATGATATCCCCTTCAGATTTACGCTGACAACACCAATGTATCCACACACATAGATAAAAAGTTAAGCCAAACAAATGTTTTCAATAAACTATATATAAACAATTAAGTAAAACTCTTTACCAGTTCATCTGTTGTTATCTGTGCCATTTTTTAAGCCAAGACCACAATTACTAGCCAGCTACCTGTATGTGATTAGAAGCAAAGCAGAAGTAAGTTAACAAAACTAGACTAGGGTTAGAAAGTAGAAACCACTAAAAGAATACAGTGCTAGGTCAGTTTATCTATCATTCAATTTGGCCCTATCTACAAAGTAACATTTGAACTAAAACCATGGTTGTAGAAATCCCGCCGATGTCGGTACCCCACCGACTAGTGGCCGCTACGGTCAAAATCGAAAACTCTGTATATAAAATTTGGTGTATATATTGGGAAAATTGCATACAAAATCCAATCCGATTAATCCATACTAATCCCGATTAATCACTAGTCCCTACCCCACCGATGACAAAATTATGAGGCATGTAATCAAAGACACCATAGTATACAGATCCAGTACAAGATCTGGAATCTCACAAGATGAAATTAAGAGATAGAAAATGTGTACGAGATCCGGACACATAATAATAATTGAAGAAACAGAAAATGAAGATGATAGGTGTTATTATTGACAGTCAGTTACGTGCAATTCAGATTCAGATTCAGATTAAACCACAGCATAGCATGGACCAACAATTTGCAGGTGAAGATTCTCTTACTTTTGAAGATATCATGTCAGTTTTCAGCCATCTTTTAACCAGTTCATATAACATCACGTTATATACTCTCCTATTCTTCAAGAGCCATCTTTTAACTAGTTCATATAACCGCACGCTATATACTCTTCTATTCTTCAAGATACATCAAAACACAAACACCAAGGATCAGTTGTGGTAAAGGCACCATGTTTCTCATGTTCATCATTTATCATTACACTTAGATTATTTGTTGTTATATTTATATAATTGTTTCAGCACACTTCATCTGTGTTTTTCAGCTTTATCAAACTCATAGAAGGTTTTAATTGAGTGGCTCTACAATACAATAATCGGTTTCCGGTATTCTTCTTCCTTGTAACCTTATTTGTTCATGTTTTATGTTTTTTGTGTGATTGCCACGGAAACTATATTATTATTCAGTTAGTTGTTTATGTCATATGCTTTTTATGTGGTTGCAAATTTTCACGGATACCAACTTTTTATTAAGTTAATTGTGTTGGTGTGTTTTAAAGTTTTGTAAGTGATTGTACACTGTGAGTTTTCTTTGGTGACATTTTTTTTAACATTCATTATGGTATTTGTTTATATGGTACTTTTAGAACTTTGAAAGTGGTAAGATATGATAAAATGAAATCTAGAAGGAAGGGTGCATAACTCATCATTAAATGTAGAAGCTAATTTACAACGGTAGAAATCTTTGAACTTCTGTTTTTCACAATTTCAGACTAAACGAATTATCAGTATACATACCTCAAATCAATCATTGAGTTAAATTCAAATTTCAAGTTTGCAACACAACCCATATTGAACTACTAAGCCTACTTGACTTATTTAACTTATGCCAAAGAAGGCAAATTAGAGTTGTATCACAACCCAACCCAAGTACCTAGCCCATACAAAACTATTAAGCCTAATGATATTGTTATCAGACCTGAATCAATTTTGAAAGTTTGAGTTGCTTGTTACTTCAAATATTGACTACAAACATGATGTACATTCTATTCATTTTTATTTGTGTTATAATTGAAGGTAAAATTGATCATAGATGTGCATTCTATTGACTCTTTCTCATCACTCACGCACTATGGAGTTTTGTATACTCTGTCTTTCGTTTGGGTTGAGTTTGTTTCCTGTCCTCCGTGAAAACAAATTATTGGTTTTTTTTCTCGACCAAAACGTAAGGTCCTTTTTTAAATATCATATATATCTAAATAAATTTGTAAATATTATATGTTCATTTAAAGTTATCAATATATCATATCTATATATATCCATTATGTATTTTGTAAAAACTAATTTATAATATAACCATTTCACACTAAATCTTTAAATTTTATTTTTACAATTTTTTAAACTTTTTTTATGCCTTATTTTCTTTTTTGTTTATTACTTTACCAATTTTTCCCATGGTATTTTTTTCCTTTCCTAAATTGAATTTTTTGTTAATTTTTTTTACTTGATTCGATACAAAAGATCAAAACATCATGAACATAAAGTGTTTCCTTTGGATATATATGATATTTGGTAAATATTATGGAATGTATATGAAATTATTTATAAATCACTAAATTTATTTTTATGTCTTTTAGAGACATCGAGTAGTCGCTTTCGTCCCGACTATTCACTTGTGCCACTTGTCACTTCCTTAGTCATTCTCATCTTTTTTTAGCCTTTTTTCAAAACCAAGAAACATAAATTTAAATATGGTCATAAAATTCGAATTCTTTGTTTATTTGGAAAGATACAATCACGATTTAATATATTTAAAACTTTTCATTATATATCTTTTTTTTCATAACTAAGATACCATTAGTTGTTTGTTTTTTCATTATTCATATTTTTGTTGACTATATTATGCTTAACGTGCAAAGTTTAACATTTTCATTGATATCACTTTATTTAATATTTTTAAAATTAAAAGAATTTTAGGTAAATATTAAAACCATTATTAGTTTTTGTTGAAACTTTGAAAACCTACAATTTTGGTTTTCTTGCTAAAACTCTAATCATGCGAATAATTATTAGTTTAAACCTTAAAATCAAGTATTAAATTATATATTTTCCTTATTAATACAAGCAGATTCATATATTACTTAGTTTCATTTTTCTAGGAACATATTGTTAAAGAAAAGAAAGAGAAACCTGATTGTAAATGTTGTTTCCAAGTGGTTCGTGTCTTTGATTGTATTGCATAATGTGTGTGTTTAATTGTTGGGATTTTAGTAATGGTTGGTTGGTTATGATGATGCAGCAGTGGATTAACGAAATCGAATGACATGCAACTTACTGAGATTTAATGGAAATACAATATAAAGGTATCATCAGACCATCACTTTAATTTTTAGTTTTGTAAAATCTTCACCAAAGGTTATGGAATCCAATATAAAAATTATTGGATTTAATCGTGTTTGATGAGATAATGAAACATGTGGATAATGATTTACCCGGTAGAGATGTTCAAAACGGTTTGGGACTATATTCAAAACCCCATTTTAAACCGGTTCCAGGCTCGAACCGGTTAGGGAACCGAACCGGTTCTCCCACCCTCGGACCCCTAACCTATCAAACCGGTTCTTACCGGTTCCTAAACCGGTTCCTACACTGTAACCGGTTCCAACCGGTTACAGTGTAAATTTTTTTTTTTTCGTTTTTCGTTTGCGATTTGGATTCTAAACTACGATTCGTATTTGTATAACATGAAAAATAAAAAAAACAATTAACATAAAATTCATTTTATTTACTTTAAGAAGTTCAAAAAAAAGGGTTATATGTTTTAAAATCTTCAAAAACAAACTAACAAAACATTAAACTTATAAATATAAAGTTGTGACATATTATTTCTAGAAAAGCCTTCTTGTTCGTCGTAATTATTGAGCGGCGACTTCTTCCTCGGAATTACTTGTAGAAATGCCTTCTTGTTCGTCGTGCACTCGAACATCAAGTGGTGTTTCATCTTCGAGAGTGGTTATGTGTTGAATACGAGCGATTGAGTCCAAGTGATCCTATAAGCAAATGCACATCTCCACCGACTCCGAATTTAGTCTTGTTTTTCTCACCGATATTACCCTGCCACTAAGAGAAAAAGCGGATTCCGAAGCTAGCGTAGAAGCTTGGACGGTTAGTAAATCACGGGCCATGGTGGCAAGAATCGGAAACTCGGTTTCCTTTACCTTCCACCAAGCCAAAACATCAAAAGTGCCATATTCCTCTTCGGATAAACCGGTAGAGTAATCATTTGCACTATACCTTCCTAGTTCGCTTGAAGGGGTGTTACCCCTTTGTTTTTTAGCCGTTACGTTGCGAACGGTGTTCATAAGGCTAATCATGGGATCTCGTACTCTAGTAGCACTTGAACTTGATGAAGACCCCCCGGCATAGGCATGTGTATGTTTGACCCATATTTATTTAAATAAAAGTCATACATAAATTTAAAATTCAAGTTAAAATAATTTTTTGCCTCTGTTGAAAAGTTTGGGTCAAGTTCATGCATATCTAAGGCTGAAAAAATTTCGTCTATCACACATTCAACCCCCGTAACATTTAACATTGGGTTTAAAGCGGCGGCGCAAGTAAAAACCGGTGGCAATTCAAGAAAGTATTTTTTTAATTTAAACTTCATTGGTAATATGATGTTTGAAAACATTGGACTTTTATTTTCAAATTCTTTAAGATTGTTAACCATTAAAAATAACTCCGAAAGAACCAAGGGACTTGTCGGATAATACGTTCCCGATAGTTTCGTAGTTGATGTTTTAAAAATTTCAAGAAAAGTCGATAAGTCATTGATAATTTCCCATTTCTCATTTGAAAAGGGGATTGCCAAATCATTCTCGGCAAGACTAGAATGAAACATTTGTAAAGTTTCTCTTTGTTCCAAAGCACTTTGAAACATTATGCAAGTGGAATTCCATCGATGAGGTACATCCCAATTAGCTCCCAAAGCTTTTCTTCCCGTATCTTTACAAAATTTTCTATATTCCATTTGTCTTTTTTTACTTTTCTTAAAAACTTCATGTATCATTAGTCTAAAATCGTTTATAACCGATGTAACCTCATCCGAAGCAAGTCCGTCTTGCACGATTAAATTAATGATACGTGCAACACACCTTGAGTGAAAAAATACACCATTGCAAATCGGCGTATATTTTAATTTTAATTTATCTACCGCCGATGTATTATTCGACGCGTTATCAAATGCCATTGAAAATATTTTATTTTCTAGTTTATAAGTTTTTATAACATAATCTAAAATTTCAAACAAATTATCTCCCGTATGTGGATACTCAAAGAGTTCGAAAGCAATGGTGCGTTTCATCATTTCCCACGATGACGGGTCTACCCAATGAGCGGTGACACAAAGATAAGATTCGGGTAGACCATGTGGAGCCGACCAAACATCACTAGTTAAGTTTATTCCCGTATTTATATTTTCAAAATATGCAATTAGTACCTCTTTGGCCTTCTTCCACAATTTTAAACAATAACGTTTAAGAGTATGACGACTTACGTGAGTGTATTGTGGTTGAAGCGTATCTCGAATCATGGCGGTTAAGCGAGGGTTGTCGAAGTGGCTAAACGGCAAAGCTTCTTGAATCACAAACTTCGCCATACGATCTTGAACTCAATCAATTTGGTATGTAAATATTCCGCCTTCACTATCCATTTGCGTTTGTTGCGAATCGACGTTCTTTTTCAACGCCTTGCAATACGGTTTTTCGATGTGTTTCTTCAAATTTGAATTCGAAAGTGGGTTTAAATAAACCCCACAAAACTTGCACCGAGCCTTCAATGAATGGTCACTCAATTTAACCAAATCCCAATTGCACCAAATCTCTTGATTACGATTATGAGGTACAATACGAACGAAACTTGGTTCGGCGTTGGAACCTTGACCAACCGATGATTGTGAGGCAGCCATAACAACAAATATGAATATAGAAGAAGAGAAAACAAGAGATTAGAGAACTCAAAACGTTGTAATAGCGTTTTTTTTGTATTTTTTTGCGTTCGGGTTTGCGTTTTGAGTGTTGTGATGAACCCATGACACCAAATACCTATTTATACTAGTAGTGGGGTGCTTGGGGGAGCCAAAAAACGGCTATTTTTGACCCCAACGGTCAAAAAACGGCCAAAAAACGATTTCCAACGGCTATAATCGATCCAACGGCTAGAACCGGTTCCTAACCGGTTCCGGATGGTTCGGTTCCAGAACCGGTTCCGGTTCGGTTCCGGTTCCTACCCGCCCCCACTCAGAAATGCAAGAACCGGTCACGGATCATTGGGTTGAATCAGATAGGGTCCGGTTCCTTCAAAAAACGGGTAGGAACCGGTTCGGGTCCACCGGTTCGGTTCTAGGAACCGGTTTTGTTGATCAACCCTATTACCAGGTGTGTTCTTTATAGATGGTCCAATTGAAACCGAAAAACATTTGTTTACAAAGCTTTACTTGCTGAAGTTCGTTCACATGGTCTTATTATAATATGCCAGGAGGGAGAACGGATCACTCGAGATTCAAGATTTCCCTTAATGTTGATAATAATTCATTTTGAGGCCTCACAACACAGAGTGAGGCTACTGAACTAATTAGGTTATCTATAATAGTCATTTGGGATGAAGCATCGATGGAAAAACGACAGGTGATCGAGGCAGTTGATTGAACATTTCAAGACATTATAGGTGTTAGTCTCCCATTTGGTGGAAAGATAATGGTTATCGGGGGTGATTTTAGGCAGGTGTTGCCGGTAATTAAACGTGGCACGAGTGCACAAATTGTAGACTCTAGCCTACGAATGTCGCCTCTTTGGTCTTTGACTAAAAAGATGCGGTTGACCATAAATATGAGAGCGCTTAATGATCTGTGGTTTTCTAATTTTCTTTTAAGAGTTGGTGACGGAACTGAAGAATCGATCAAAGGAAACTTTATTCGTATACCCGATGACATGACAATTCCATGCACTATCTGAGAAAACTCTATAAAAGAACTGATCAATGTCATATATCCGTCAATTCAAAACACTCGGTATTCTTCAGATTATATAATCTCTAGGGAAATATTATCCACTAGAAATGAGAGTGTTAATGAGATTAATGATCGATGAAGTCGAAGATGATCACAACAACTTCTACCCGATCGAGTTCTTAAACTCACTAACGGTGAGTGGTTTGGCACCTCATAAGCTTCGATTAAAAATTGGTTGCCCGATAATATTGTTATTGAATATCAATCCATCGATTGGTCTATGCAATGGCACACGATTAATATGTAAAGGTTTCCAGCCCAATGTTGTTGACGTAGAAATAGCTGGTGGTCAACACATGTGTAAAAGAGTATATTTGCCAAGAATTTATCTAAGTCTTTCTGAAGACAACATGTTCCCATTTAAGCTAATACGAAAACAGTTTCCCATTCAACTTAGCTTTTCCATGACCATCAACAAAGTTCAAGGTCAAACAATTCCACACGTCGATGTTTATCTACCATATTTTGTATTTTCACATGGGCAACTTTACGTGACATTGTCAAGAGGGATATCACGGGAAAATACAAAGGTATTAGTACACCCCGCCAAAGATTTCAGACGAGATGGGGTATACACCTAAAAATATGTCTATCGTGAAGAATTACGTGATGAATGAACCACATGTGTTATAAAATGTAGATATGTTATATATTTTGTGCTTTAATGTTATATATTTTAGAATATATTTTGAATACATTTTGAGTTTATTATTATTATTATACTTTATTCATTGCTAATATAAATTAAATTAAAAGGTAAGACATGGTCTTCTTTATCAAATCTATCCTTTACAATATAATAACTTGTTTGTTTTTTTATTAAATACATTTGAAACTACAATGGACGAAACAAAGAAGAACTTAGAAGAAATGCCAAGTATCAATTTAACATCTATACTAAATACATAACATTGTTTATTTTGGTAAAACATGTATGAGAGACTGAATATTGTTTTTTTGTAGTGCCCAAACCTGCTACGGCAGATGTGGTAGTTAAGGATGAGAAGATTGTAAAAACTCATAATCCAGTCAGTGGAGCAGTCAAACAAGAAGACCCTGGTATCGATTCGGATGAAGAATGGCGGTCAACATACGCTGATGAGGTCATTGAGATGTGTAACGCATATGAGTAAAAGTTATCTTATCACAATGCAAGTGGTTAGCACATGGATGCTTATTTTTTAAATGGTTATGTATAAGACTTATGTTTTCTTATTCCTGTGTTGGTTTATCAAAACTGAAATAGTATTTATGACTTACATTGTCTTATTTATATTTATGACTTTTCTTTACTTAATTGAGTTATGTAATACTTATGGCATAGATAGACCACGCCGATGTGACGAATACGAAAGCTAACAAAACTAAAACATAACATGTCACGAGAGCATAGATAAACTAACACAAAATGAGTATCACATTGTAAATCAGCGTCGTCGCCGCATAGCGCGGGCATCTACTAGTATGTATGTATACATACATACATACATACATACATACATAGTGGGGTTAAAATAAGAAGTGGAGTTTGTCTAAGAAGTGTAAGAAGTAATCTGGTACGTTAGATATGTTGATCTGATGGTGGGTATTGTTAGTGTGTTTTTTGTTCGGTGTGTTTTATTTTTTTAAGAGTAAAAACCACTTCTTACACTTCTTAGGATAGTTTTACTTCTTATTTTAACCTTGCTCTCTCTCTTTATATATATATATATATAGAGAGAGAGAGAAGGGTTCAAACAAAAAATAATTGTTTTGTGAGAAGTGTAAGAAGACTTTAAAATAAAGTACACCACCTAAATAGGAAACTATAGCATGTAAATAGGAAACTATACAACTTTTAGAAACTACCAACCTCAACCACTAGATCCTAGATTCAAGTGTCTACATCTATTCTTATGTTTCTCACAAAACTATTGTTTTTTACGTTAACCCTACCATATATATATATATATATATATATATATATATATAGGGAAAGGATCAAGAGAGAACTCCTTCTTAGGGAGAGAACTAGAGAACTCCAAAATAGAGGGTTATTTTTGTAAAAATACAATCCAATATGTCATCACAAATTGATGATCCAAATAAGATATTTGTTTGAATTGATGAGTGATTGATAATATACTAATGTTTTCGAGATGATACGGGACAAATTCAATGCTTAGTTTCATGATTTAGTCATTTGATTTTCAGACCCAAGAACTTGAGTTCGTCAATGGTCAAACATGGACCGAAATCATTAAAATTATAGTTATATTAATGAAATTGAAGGTTGATTGAGAGACGGTTAATGATTCTGAGTATGCGTGTATCAATTTCGTTAATTGATATGATGTTTTGATGAGTCAATTTGGAGAATTATGAACCAACTGTGAACAGGGTTACTGCAATACTAATATTGCATATACACAGTACATCTATTGCGTATATGCAATAAACCAAAACTGCATATATGTCCCATACATAAACAATGCATATATGTAATAAATCGATAATACACTCGTATTACTCGAATATACTGTAACAGTAATGCATATATGCAGTTTACCATGACCATGTACACGGGTAATATATCAATAGTGCATATATAAAATGCATCGATAATGTACGTATGTTGTAGTGTTATACGTCGTGTTAGGTCAACTTGATGTGTGTGATAAGTCAATTCATGTTTGTGCATGGGTTTAACGCATATTGGCTAGAGGTGTAATGTAAGGCTCCGTTACCGCTGCCCTACTTTGGACGTTGGATTTACTCATAAACACAGTTCATAATATCAGAGTTAATAAAAACATTCGCGGAATAATAAAACATTCAAACCATTATGTTACATAACCATCATTTCTTGTCTCAACAGGCATTCAAATTATTTAAACATAAAACATTGTCTTTTAATTATCATAACATAACACTTCGTTGAGATGCCAGTGTCTTCAATTCCATGCCATGTGCTTCCCCTCAAGCAAGTTGCCTCATTCTACTTACCTGGGTGCATACAAAAAGTCAGCTACGCTGAGTGAGTTCTAGTTAATCGTACAACATACAATCTGTTCACATACTTGCACACGTGCCCGAAGGGGTGTACCTTATTCATACTTACATTTCATACATAACTATCCATCCTATTTAAAGAGCATTCCGCTCTATAACCTCACAGATATTATAAAGGGTCTGGTCCCCAACATCACATATATTATTAGGGCCTGGTCCCTACCATCACAGATATTATTAGGGTCTGGTCCCTACCATCACATATATTATTAGGGTCTGGTCCCTTTGTTTCATGCAACTGTACCGTACCTGTTCTTACATACTTTCCTTGACAATACGTGCAATCACCGAAGAGCGTTCACGTACCATCAACATGACATACATACATTATGCATACATCATATATTCATACATACATCATATCTTACATCATACTATCAATCATATCTTTAACTACCACCTGACGGTACATGCAATATCCGAAGATCGTTCACGCACCGTCAAGAAATCATCATACATAAATCATACAAGGCATACACTTACCACTTAAGGTAAGTGTATTAACTATCACATCGAGTATGCACACAGCCCAGAAAACATAACAAGGAAGTGGGGCTAGAAACTCACCTCAATGCGGTTGCGTTCACCGTTTACGGTAATTCCCCTCTTTAGATGTGCACGACTAACTGTATAACAATTACGCGTATTAATTACTATTACTATCCATAACGTATTTCTAGTCCAATTATATCCCTCAACGAACGGGGGTCCGGGGGCAGCGGGGTTCTAAGGGCAGCAACCCCTAGCGGGGTCCAAGGGGCAGAGCCCCTGGCTGGGGTTAAGCTGCCAGGTCAGCTTGGAAAAATTTTATTTTCATTAATTGTCTTAACACATTTTCCATTATGATTTTGAATCATTAAAAAATTTGCTACTTAAAAGTCCAAGGGCTTCTTTGTAATTAAATCATTCTTTTCTAAGTCCAGGGACCATTCTGTTAAACTTCTAATTCGTTACTGGTTCATAACGAATTGGCTGATCTTAGCGAACTGGTTCCTATAACAAATTGAACCCTTAACGAACTGGACTCCTTAACGAATCAGTCCATATAGCGAACCAGTCCAAGTAGAGAATTGGACCCTCTAATTCGTTATTTCTTTTAACAAACTAACTATCACGAATCAAGGGTAATTCGTTACCCTTTCCCTTAACGAATCATATACGAACTAGGGCTAGTTCGTTATGCCCCGTCATACGAATCAACTAACGAATCACTTTTTAATTCGTTAGGTTTCCATAGCGAATTAGGGTTAGGTCAGAACATTCCCTGACATTCTTACATCGTATTCCCCCTTTTCCGGCGCCACCTTTCCGGCACCGCCGCCGGAAAACCGCGGATTCGCCGGAAAAAACGAGTTTTAACCCGTTTTCACCGTTTTTCGTTCCGTTCGATCCAGATCTGAGCTAGGGTGACCCCTAAACTCATCATAGGTTCGGTTTATACCCGATTCCACCTGGATCTCCTGACTCAAACGGTTTAACGGTGTCGGCTCGTTGTTTCGTGACTATATCTATCGGTTAAAGCTCATACAAGATCATAGTATCATTATTTTGGATCGGGATCGGTTTTCCTTGGTGATTACGGCTAGAGAGAGGCTAGAGAGAGAGAGAGAGAGCTTAAGTGTGTGTTTTGAGAGGTGTATGGAATATGTGTGAATGAATGAAAAATGGGTATTAAGGGTTTATATATTTATTGGTCATGGGCTTAGCCCATGGTCTTTCCTTCTTTCCTTCATAACCCATATCCATTTACCCAACACTAGCCCGACTCGTAATAACTCCTATTTCATTTATTAACCGAAACTAGAAAAAAAACGGGATGTTACATGTAATCAGTAGGGGACGGTTCATACTCGACTCGTAACCTATGTTTAACCGTATATGCGTGTATTACACATGTGCATTACATTGTTTAATTACTTGTATTATGTATGTTTATTATATTTTGTGAATTTTGAACATTATATCTTTGCACTTCATTCAAAATATTTAGTTTGCATATACTTCATGAATGCACCACATAATTTACAATTTACATACGTTCTAAACGTGGTATATTTGTACCGTATATACTTTAAAATAGTTTATGATATATTTAATTTAATTTAATATATTTAATTTAATATTTATATTCAAGGCGTTATAACACGTGCGATTTTAACAACTCGCACACAAACTCACGGAATAATTCCATTCAAATTTCATAAATTTTAAACATGCCATATAAACAATAACAAAACAATTCCAACTTATTAGTATACACAAACTTCCAAAATATACTATTTTTGTTAATCCCTTTGTGTTCTAAACCATGTACTCTTTTTTTCACCATCGGTCACTTTAACTCCGGTTTCTTTTCCAACACATCATTTTTTTGTTTATACATTCATTTCTTTATGATCTTCATCACCTGCTTATACGTTAAAGCCAACAGTTAATATTTACAATTAATACAATATTAGTGCATATATGTAATAAGTTAGTACTACATATATGTAATACGTCACTATATATATACATGTAACATATAATAATTACTGCATATTTGTAATACATAAACATTGCATATGTGTGTTGTGTATATGTAGCGATGGAAATGACTCGATTATCCCATACCCGTTTACAAAAATGTGTCACATACCCGGCCCGTTACTAGTCGGGTATTTATCGAGTAATTACCCATCAGGTATTGGGCATACCCACGGGTGTCAAGTATACCTGTTAATTTGTTTAAAATTATACGCGAGCATTTCGAAGTACATTTCCATGATTTTAGTTTTACATTTTTAGTAACTGCAACATCAATACATCATAAAATATCAAATATAAAGATACTCAATGTTTACAAGTGATGACGCAAAGGAGGAGCAAATATGCAAATAAAAGTGGATTTTGAGTTTTAGTAATTGAAAAGTTGGGCGGTAGGGCAATAAGTGGTAAATTGAAGTTGGGATAAAGATATTGAAGAGTCATATGGCCGGGAAACATAAAGTACTTAGGTATTAATTGAAGTTTACGTAAATAGGAAACTAAAAATACGTAAAGTAAATATTTCGGGTAATTGGGTATATATGTTTCGGGTAACCGGGTCAGGTATCGTCGAATCCCATGCTCGTACCCGAACCCGGAAAAGATTTATTTGTTGATCGCATTCCTGGTCACATACCCGTTTACCCATCCCAGACACTTCGTGTTTCGAGTATGCACGTCGGGTGCAGGCTTTTTTGCCTTTCTTACGTATACGTCATCAGAGCTGCATATATATAAGCATCATAACTGCATATACATTTAACGCAATCTTAACTTATATAGACCATACCATTTAAGGTTGTTTCATCTTCATCCTCAACTTCCTTGCCGAACTCGTATTCCCCATCTACCAATGTTGCATATTTCACTTTATATGGTCGTTTTGACTTCCTCTTGGTCTTTGTGACTGCAACATACATGTAATGTCATTGATATGAAAAATTTAATCACAATAATATATGTATAAATTTCAAAAACTTATTTATATTGTACAGTCAAGTTTGTTATTTTCATCACCGTTTCCTGAACCGACCCCATCGTCGTTGTCCAATAATCTTCCCTTGTTTCATTTTTCACCCCTTGTTAATAAGTACACATGTTACGCCGACCTAACTATATTATAATGTGATGTGCATATCCATTCTAAATGAATATGCTCAATAACATAAACAGTTGTATGTTTGACTAACTGGAAAGCTATGTAATCTGACATATTATTTATGTATTGCGCACGTGCAATGTTTAACAATACATTCAAAATACGACCTGATATCAGTATGCTATCATTCAATTAAAAACAAACAAGCACTGCATATGTGCAACAAACACAAATACATATTGTTGCATCAAGTTAGCCGTAGTGTAATATAATACATCTATGCAATGTATACTGATATGCTTGTATAAGGTAACATTACCGTGTTCTGACAAACACATCTAAAAAACATCAATCAAGCACATCAATCATGCACTACGTATATGCAATCAAACATATACTAACTTATATCAATGTATTATTGTTCGATTTAAAAAAAACACAAAGACAGAGTATATTGCATTTGTGAACTGATATAAATGCAATAATCTCGATTTACAAACAAAACACACAATAACACCGTATATTGAGCCAACCCCGTGCAATACACCTATGATTCTTGTAATACATATGTGCAATCAGACAGATACAAGGTGGTATCAACACATTGTTACTCGATTTACACAAAAAACACACATAATTCGATTTAAAAAAACACAAAAACAGAGTATATTGCATATGTGAACTGATATAAAAGCAACAATTTCGATTTACAAACAAAATACGCAATAACACAATATATTGAGCCAAATCCGTGCAATACACCTATGATTCTTGTACTACATATGTGCAATCAGACAGATACGAGCTGGTATCAACACATTGTTACTCGATTTACCCAAAAAAAACACATATAATTTGATTTAAAAAACACAAAAACAGAGTATATTGCATATGTGAACTGATATAAACATCGATTTACAAACAAAACACACAATAACACCGTATATTGAGCCAATTTTGTGCAACACACCTATGATTCTTGTACTACATATGTGCAATCAGACAGATACGAGCTGGTATCAACACATTGTTACTTGATTTAAACAAAAAAACACACATAAACATAGAATCGACTACTATTTTTGCCAATTCCCTGCAATACGAATGATATACACATGAAACACATGATAAGACCTTGTAGGAACGATTACCTGGTGGTGTTCTTTGGTGTAATCGACTGATTTCGCAATGAATCAGACAAATTTTGCAGGTAGATAGTATGAAACCTAGGTTAGGGAGATGGTGTGCGAGCGATTGAGAGAGAGAGAGTGGATACATATATTTTGTATGCCCTGTATGCCCAATTTACCCTTTTATTTAAAAAACCATGTTTTTTTTACTTCTTTAATTAGTAAAATCAATAGATTTGAAGGAGTTCTCTAGTTCTCTCATTTGTAAGAGTTCTCTCTAGATCCTACCCCTATATATATATACCAGGCCCGTCCCCAAGAATGATATACACATCCTAGGCCTCGTGCGAGATAAATATTGGGCCTCCAGGGTAATACACGTCCCAATAGGGTGTGGGGCGTTTCGGATTACATTTGAAGATTTCACGGGTTTGAGACGACTATGTGATTCGCAAGATACTCGATTACTAGACCAGATCACCCGATTACATAGCCTTATTTACCTGGTTGTAACCCGTCATAATATTTTTTTATAATACACTTTTATATATGTTAATGCATATAAATTATAATATACGTTATTATATTAAGTATACCTTAAAACTAAAAATGTTAAGATTCTTTCAATTATATCTTGATATTCACACATTAAATAGGATCATGATAATAAGTCAATAATTGATAACATCACTAAAAGCTACAAGTCCAAATTAAAATGTCATCAAATTATTAGGTTGAGGTGGCTCTCAAGTCTCACGCGCCCAGTTGGTGTTGCTATGTATGCAATTGGGCCTCACAGTCATATTGATATACATAAGAGTTTAAACCTTTGGGCCTTCTTGAATATTTGGGCCTCGTGCAGTTGCACGGATTGCACGGCCCAAAAATCGAGCCTGGCTACAACACCACTACACCCCTAAAACAAAAACCCACATTTTGTTGACTGTACGTCATATGGCACAAAACGTCCCATTTGTAGCACATCCACTAAACATAGCCGTGGTGGTAACTTTTTAATTCTACAGTTTAAAACCATCACTAGCACACTAGCATCATATATTTTTGCATAATTCTTTTTGATGCATTTTGATGCATGTCATTTATAGCACTGAATGTCTCATTGGAAACAATAGTTATATCCTTTAAAATGGAGACATGATATGCTTACATTTCACTCTCCTGACCTTACCAGTAGGTTTGCTATGTGTGAGATTTTTGTTAAGTATGATTTTTGCTATATATTTAAACACTAGTTTGAGGCCCGTGTATTACACGGGTAATTGATAAAAGTTTTAAACTCTAGCCATTAAGTAAAATTCAGTCAACAAAGTGATCATACATTGTTAATACAATTACAATTTACATTAAAATTGTAAAATTTATATAACTAATGTTACACAAATATGTTACAAATAATTAAAAAAACTTCATTATACACTACATTTGTTGTATTGGTTGGTATACGTTGTTTGTCGAAAATCCAAATCTTTAGTTCATGTATGATTGTAAAAGCATCCATAATGGTGGATAAGTAAAAAAGAAACTAAACGCGCCACATCAGCTTTTCACCCATTCACTTTAAAACACCAAGAACTATCATTTCTCCTCCAACACTACATCCACTTTTAAACACCCATATATTCCACATAATCACTTCTTCTATATTTTCTCTCTATAAACTAAAATACTTTTATAAGTATCTTATTTTTTTATTTTATATTATTTAAATATATATAGATGGTTACTGCCTTTCAAAAAAAAATTAAGACGGTTACCGTTGGTAGGTAAGCTTAAAAATAAATAATATTTTTACCATTGAAAGTAAAAACAAACAAAAAACTTTATTTTTTAATTCAAAAAGAAAGATTGATAAAGTGGGAGGTTGATATTGGTTTCAATTTTTAAATGAAAATTAAAAATTAATTATATTAGACCCACTTATTATGTTTCATTTCATTCAGTTTTGTGGATATGCTTTAAACTGAACATCACATCTAATAGACAATTGTCAAGTTCAGAATTTTGAATCAAAACTAAACATGCCATTGGAGTTTCTCTAACTCTTGATAAAGTAATACATAACTTTATTTATAACTCTTGATGTAGCCATATATAGTTGTCTGTGTGACAAAATAAGGTTCTTTCAAGTACATACCAAATTACCAACCCTAAATAATGATAAATATATCCATGAAACTAACAAAAAATTATTCATACACGTAAAGTATCATACCTTTTAAACAATTAATATTATGTCATTTGAGATCATCAGTTCATGTTTATCCGAAAAACATGATTATCCCAAAAATAAATTGCCTGAACTTATCCTTAAAATCTTTAGAATATGAAATTCATTAATCATGATAAATTTGTTGTCACTAATATTCAGTGTATGACAAAATTTTAATTGATTTTATATTTACAACTAAAAGTTGTATAATCAAACAACATATATAACTGGAAATTAAAATATAAGAAAACGATTTGTTTCATTTCATATGAATGTAATTCATAGGAAAATGACAAAGATATACTAACATTAAAGTCATTGTTCAAATAACAGTGATTATTATGAGTTAGCAGAATATTAGAATATTTAAAGTTACATAAAGTGAAGGTAGTGAATAATTCAATGTATTGGAAAAGGAATGTTTAAATTTTGAATAATAATATTTTTTATTACTTATTAATTAATATGATGGAAATTTGTTGGAATACCTGATTAATCGATATACATATATATATATATATATAACAACTTATAGAAAGAAGAAGAAGAAGAAGAAGAAGAAAATATTTCTGATTTTATGAAAGCATGGTAAATGACTTTTAACCTAATTAACTATTTTTTTTAAATTAATATAAAATGGAATATTCTTGAAATATAAAGAGGAACATGATCAAGTTACAAATATTAAGAAAAATAATAAATAACCACTTGGGCTAGCTCAAGTGGCCAGCCAAATGATGGATAAGAGCTTGATGCCGGTTGGCCTCTCAAGTTCGAATCTTTATGGCGACACGAGTTTTCTATTAGAGTGTCCCTTCCCAGAGAGCTTGCTCTTGTGGGCGGACAACTCCTGCCAAGTGGCAGGGGGCTCGAAATTTTCTCGTGGAACGTCTAGCCAAACTCGGATGCCAAGCGTGGGCTCGGTTAAGACAACA
Organism: Bidens hawaiensis; assembly: GCF_021521415.1. Taxonomy (NCBI): domain Eukaryota; kingdom Viridiplantae; phylum Streptophyta; class Magnoliopsida; order Asterales; family Asteraceae; genus Bidens; species Bidens hawaiensis. The sequence goes on along the minus strand of NW_027495090.1, from coordinate 194,465 downwards.
TAGTCTTGGCCCGAGTGGGGCGGTTGGGGCTCTCTCCGAGAGCTGTGGCTGAATATTCAACCACTATGAAAGTCACCGTTCGAAAAAAAAGAAAAATAATAAATATTCTATTAAGTTACATTATAATTAATGTGTGAATCTTAATAAATCTTTATAACATATTTGAATAATAAATGTTATGACTGTGAATTTTTTTTAATTTTGCGTATAACTTTATTGTTTAGAATATAAACCATAATAAACACTTTAATTATGTACTAACAAACTATAAACACTAACATAACCTCAATTCGTTGTATTTGTATAAAAGTAAAATTAACAAGTTAATATAATATTGAAATTATGTAAAACCTCACGAAAATTATATTCTATGAATCTAGATTTCAATATCAAAATTGATTTTTGGAAAGCAAAAATAGTGGATGAGATTGAAACTGATTTTTTGGTTTAAAATTTTGAATTCGAATGCTTTTAATTAAGTAACTTGTATTATAAGGCATATTAAATTAAATATATTTAAATGTATAAAAAGTATAAATCACGTCATAAAATATATGTTTTGAAACATTTAGGTATGCGTTATGGAAGAAAATATTGAAAACTAAATATTGATTTTCTTATTGCCAAAACCATTTATATCACACAAAAGTCAATGAATTAACTAAACATAAAGATTTTTGTAATAGGTATTCTCCATGTTTGCAATATTTATATATAATGTTTGGAGAAAATTAAGAAAATACACATTTTCCCGAGTTCAAATGCATATGAGAAAATTTTAAATCAAAATCTGTAACCAATCTTATATAATATATTATGCATTATTGCTCGAATCCAGTTTAAAAACAATTTCTAGTTTATTACCATACAAATTCAAATTCTTAAACAATGATGCGCCTTTATTTTATTTAATATGCAATTACATGTGACTTGAAAATTTTATTCTAAGAAGCCTGCAACTTCAATGTTGAAATTTCCTTATTTTCTTATTTCACCATTAATGTTAATGAATGAGTCGATTAGGATTTACCTTTAATAAAAATAAACTTGAATTCATATATTAAAATAACTTAAAGATAAGGGACCATATGTTGAAAAAAAGATGAGGAGACTTATGAGATTGAAAAGTGGCAAAATTAAGTAGTCTTTTATTAGAATAGATAGATTTGTTTTATAAATATATTGATTACTAGGTTATAGCCCGCGTGACACGCGGGTGAAATAACATGTCACTAAACATAATCAACTTAAACATCAATTTAAACAAACATATATTTCTTTAACTATTAAAACTTGATAGATTTACATTGTCACTAAACACATCACCATACCAACCAAAAATTAATAGATTTACATTGTCTTAATATTAAAACTTTCAAATTACAAGAAGTTAATTTGAGCATAACAACTATTACACATCAACAAAATAACTCATAATGTTCTTTGCTATTAAACCATCATCAACATCTTGAAAACTTCAACCAAAAGAAAATCACTTTTCCTAACACACCTGAAAATTGTTACAACACAATAGCAGATTATATAAAATATAAACTACACAAAACAACATGTATAATAATTAGTAACATATAAACATTACTAAAGTTGTTTTATGGAACCAATAAATCTTAACTTCCAAATTATAGTTATTAGAAAGTGTAAAGAGGTGTTGACCATCTACTACTTGTATTAAATCTAACCACAATATCTAAAGAATTTATATTGAAAATGTATATTTAGAATGGTTTACTATATTTAAGGTTAATCAAAATCACTTAACAAAGACAATAATAAGTTGCTTAATTTAAAAATGAAATAATAATAAGAATAATATATAAACATTAAAATCTCTCCTTAATTATCGTTTTTATAGTCAAACATTATAATATATTTGAATTTCAAATTAGTGTAAAATAAAATATTAACATTTTTAGAAACTTCTAGAATATATTATATTTGAAAAAATAAAAGATTGATCATAAAACAAAGTATATTTAGAATCTATGATTATATACTATTATATAATTTTATGTAATATTATATAATTTCAGATCACGAATAAACACCTTAACAAATATAAGAATAAACCAAATAAAGTGTAAATAATCTAGTACAGATATATATAGACTTACTTGAAGATTATTCATAAAGAATTCAATTGCATCATTTGTTTCACAAGGTCCATTATGCACGAGAAACCAAAAAGAACATAAAGATAATAAAATTTTGAAATGCAATTAAGTTCCAAACAAAAAATATAAATCAAGATGGAACTGTTTTTCTTATTATAATCGAATGATACAACACAACATGACTAATAGATATAGAGGGTTATGCGCACCACAACCTTTGCTATGAAATAATGGAGATATTTGTGGCATCCCATCCAAATGGGTCATCTTCACCAACTCCGCGTGCCTACTACATAACAAAAGAGAAAATGGGTCATTTGGTTATTTACATTACATACATTGCAGAGGGTAGGTTATGGGGTCGATGATGGAAATGGTGTGAAGAATTGCCTACTCATAATGTATGTTATATATTGATTGGACAATAGTTTATTTTTGTTAAAGTTCGTAACATAGAAATTGTTATAAATGAAATTTAATATTAGATGTAACAACATGCATAACTCAAGGCAATATATTTATAGATAATAACTGAATATAGATTAGAAATAATTTAGGTATAATTGTAAATTTAAAATGATATCAATTAGCATATAGTAGATAACTGAATATTTGACTAAACAATAAGTTTGAATATAATTCAAGCGATTTATTACAAAACTTTTTTTTTCCTAAAATAAACGATTGATTATATTCAAAATGTATATTTAGAATGTATTATTATATAATAAATTTAATATTTCAATATTTAAGGTTAATCAAAATCGTTTAATATTTAATAATAATACGTTGCTTAATTTAGGAATTAAATAACAATAACGATAATAAAAAATTTAATAGTTTCATTAAGTATCGTTATTATAGTCAAACCTTTAAATATATTTGAATTTCAATTTTTTGTAAAAATGTCAATTATTATTATTATTAAATTATAAAATTCTGGAATAATAACGGATTAATTTAATGTAGATTAATATTTTTAGAAACTTCTAGAATAGATTATATTTAGAAAATCAATATTATACTTTTTTGTTTAATTTTAAAAATCACTATTATGATTTAGTAAATTTACTAAATTTATAATTCAATAAATATTAATAAAAATTTAGAAACTTTATGATTATATACGGTTATATAATTTTATTTAATATTATATAAAAACATAAATTATTTCCTTAATTATAGTTAATTTAAATTATAGGCTAGTAAGTTTAAATGATTACAGGCCTATAAATTTAGTGGGGGTTATAAATAAAGTGGTCTCGAAGGTTTTAGCCAACCGGCTAAAAAAGGTGCTGGGGATTGTCATCTCCGATTCCCAATCGACATTTCTAGGTGGTAAGGTGATTCTTGATGGTCCTTTGATTGTGAATGAGCTATTCGCCTAGGCTAATAAAGCTAAATTTCAAGCTTTCCTTTTGAAAATTGATTTCAAGAAAGCCTATGATAATGTTAACTGGAACTTCCTTGTGTCGGTTTTGGCTCAAATGGGTTTCCCTTCGGTTTGGTGCGAGTGAATTTTTGGGATTCTTTCTTCAGCTGGATCCTCGGTGCTCGTAAACGGGTCTCCTACGTTCGAGTTTCAGTGCTTCAAAGGTATGCGACAAGGCGATCCTTTATCTCCATTTTTATTTTTGGTGGTTATGGAGTGTAAGGCCCCGTTACCGGTAGCCCTACTTTCGTGTTGGATTTACTCATAAACGCAGTTCTAAATATCATGCGACAAGGCGATCCTTTATCTCCATTTTTATTTTTGGTGGTTATGGAGTGTAAGGCCCCGTTACCGGTAGCCCTACTTTCGTGTTGGATTTACTCATAAACGCAGTTCTAAATATCAGAGTTAATTAAAACATTCGCGGAATATAAAAACTTTAATAAAACATTTCATAGCAATCCAAAACTTGTTTTAAACAACCAACTTGTCTTTCAAAATAAACAAAACATTGACTTAAACGTCTTGAGTCTTCCGATGCCAGCCTCTTATTCAGTGCCACGTGTCCCCTCAAGCGAGCTGCCTCATCCTACTCACCTGCGTGCATACTAAAAGTCAGCTACGCTGAGTGAGTTCTAGTTAAACATACATTATACAAGACACACAAACTTATACTTTTTCATTCATACTTTCATACTTTCTTTTGTACTAACTTGCTTTCATATCTTACGTTATAAAGAGCATTACGCCCTACATTCCTCGAGTATTATTAGGGCTCGGTACCCTCCTTCCTCGAGTATTATTAGGGCTCGGTACCCTCCTTCCTCGAGTATTATTAGGGCTCGGTACCCTCTTTCCTCGAATATTAGTAGGGTTCGGTTCCCTAGTTCTCGAATATTAGTAGGGTTCGGTTCCCTAGTTCTCGAATATTAGTAGGGTTCGATTCCCTCTTCGTTACCATACAACCATACATCATACCTCGAGTATTATTAGGGCTCGGTACCCTTTTCGTAACCATACAACCATACAACCATCCTTTCCTTCTTTTATTAACTTTATCACGTTCATACACATAAGCATACATATCATACTTACCTTATACATAGCGTTACAACCTGACAGTACGTGCAATATCCGAAGATCGTTCACGTACCATCAAGCCATCATTCATACATATCACATCATTCACATAAGGCATACACTTATCTCTTAGGATAAGCGTATTAACAAACATATTGAGTATGCACACAGCCCCGAAAACATAACACATAAATGGGGCTAGAAACTCACCTGAATCCTGTTACGCTCTCCGTTAATCGTTATTCCCTTCTTGAGTTGTGCACGGCTAACTGTATAATATTTACATGTATCAATTAACTACTACTACTCGTGTAGTATTTCTATCTTTATATAACCCACAACGAACGGGGGTCCGGGGGCAACGCCCCTGGCAGCGGGGTCTAGGGGAGGCAACCCCTAGCAGGGTCCAAGGGGCAGAGCCCCTGGCTGGGGTCGAGCTGCCAGGTCAGCTTGGAAAAATTTTATTTCCATTAACTGTCTTAACACATTTTTCATTAGGTTTTTAATTTATTTTTCAAATTTGCTAACTCCAGCGAACTTATCATTAAGCGAACTTAACAATAAGCGAACTTAACATTAAGCGAACTTACTGTAAGCGAACTTCGTGTTAAGCGAACTTAACATTAAGCGAACTTACTGTAAGCGAACTTAGTGTTAAGCGAACTTAACATTAAGCGAACTTGTCACCAGGCGAAGTTATGGCTTGGCGAACATACTAGGCGAACTTGCTTGGCGAAGTTAGTTGCAGGCGAAGTTGCCTACCATGAACCTGCTTACAGCGAAGTTATCCAGTGACGGCCACTGGTTTGGTTTTAACTCCTCTAATCGGCTATATTTCAACGTATAAACCGTTTAACCGTCCTCGTAAACATTCCTATAGCCAACCTCGGACAAGACTTGACTCGGATAAGTGTAAAGTTTGGACCTTTAAGCTAGAACGTTTAACACTAGATCTTAGGGTTCCATTTTAACGAGCCGCTTATGTTCTTGGGTTCGTTCGGTTCGTTTTAACATCAAGTTTATAACTTTACATTTTGTTTACACTCGATCTATCTCCGTTCTAAGTTTCGAGGCTATCCGATCCTAAAAACATAAACTTTAAGGTAAAGGCTTACCTTTATGCAATCGATGCGGTAGCGGTTGGCTTGGTATATTGTATCTAGCTCGTATAGTGAAGATCCAATAATGGTTGGCTTGATCTTCGGACTCGAATCCGCTCTCTCTCTCTCTCTCTCTCTCTCGGCCGTAGGAGGTGGTGTGTGTGTTTGGAGTATTTAGAGAATAAGATGGAAATAATGAGGGTTTAGGGTTTAAAGGTGTTTTAAGGAGGTATTTATACTCCTCAAGGCCCATGGACCTAAGGCCCATTACCCCTAATCCATCTTAATTAAATCCAAGTCCATGATCATTTCTTGCTTAAACGCCCAATCATTTAACGAAGTCTTTATTTATTCAATATTATAAAATTTAGGATGTTACATGGAGGCTCTCTCAAGTATGGTTAGTTCGGCTGAAGAAGCGGGCTTAATAAAGGGGTTCCAAACTCCAAATCAGGGTCCGATTGTGTCCTATCTCTTATATGCCGACGATACTATGTTTATAGGAGAATGGACTAAAAGGAATGCGGAAAATGTGAATAGATTATTAAGATGGTTTCATTTGTGCTCGGGTCTAAATATTAATTTTAATAAATCCAGCCTGTTTGGGTGCAACGTTAATGCAACTGAGATGGCAAGTGTGTTTGGGTGTAAATCGGGGAAATTGCTGTTCTCGCATCTAGGTATTCCGGTCGGAGCTAACATGAATAAAATTAATAATTGGAATGGAATAATGGATATTTTTGAAAAAAGATTGGCGAATTGGAGAGCCCACTCGTTATCAATTTCAGGTAGGGTAGTTCTTATTAAAGCGGTGTTGGAAAGTTTACCGGTATATTATTTGTCTTTGTTAAAAGTTCTGAGCAAAGTGGTAGAGAGTTTTGAAAGGATTATGAAGAGCTTCCTGTGGGGAGGGACAAGTGAGTCCCGGAAGACCCATTGGGTGGCTTGGGAGAGGGTCACGATGCCGAAAAATAAGGGTGGGCTAGGGATCTCGAGAATAAAATATGTCAATAACGCTTTGCTTTCAAAATGGGGCTGGAGATACAAAACGGGGGAGTCTGGGTTGTGGAAAAGGGTAATTGACTCTATTCATAACCATCCAAAAGATCGTGAGGTGGTTCCGGTTAAAAATGGTATTTCGGGTGTTTGGGCCAACTTGGCTAAAACTAAAAATAAGCTCAAGTGGGAAAGTGGCAAATTGGTCGATTTAATGAAAGGGTCAGTTGGTGATGGTAGGAAGCTGAGTTTTTGGTTGGATAATTGGGTGGGTCCTAACAGTCTTAAGGATTGTTGCCCTTCTCTTTTTAAGTTGGAAAAATACAAAAGATGCAAAGTTAATGAGAGGTTTTGGAGATCAGGAGGTGAGTTTGGGTGGACTTGGTGCTGGAAAAGAAGACCAAAAGCAGGTGTTGAATTAGAAGAATGGGAAAAGTGAATTCAACTTATGAATGCAGCAGTATGGGTTAATGGGCCAGAACGGTGGGAATGGTTAGCGGAAAAAGATGGTGTGTTCTCTGTGAGTTCGGTTAAAAGGTTAAACATGAGAGATAAAAATTATGGAAATAATTACATAATGAAGTGGAGTAAATGGGTTCCGAACAAGTGCAATATTCACGCGTGGAGAGCGGAAATGGATAGAATTCCAACCCGAAGAGCCCTCATTCGAAGGAATATCCGGGTGAATGATATTGTGTGCCCTTTATGTGATATGGGTGAGGAGACAGCGGAACATATTTTGACTGGGTGTGGAGCTGTTTCGGTGGTGTGGGACCATATAAGTCGTTGGTGCAAGGTTCCGCCTATTTTTGGTTTCTCGGTCAGAGACCTTTTAGAGCTTCATAAGAATATTAACCTTGGAGCTAATAAAAAAGAGGTGTTCCATGGAATTATCATAATCACTTGTTGGAGACTTTGGAAGGCAAGAAACGAAAAAGTTTTTGAAGGAAAGGAGATTAATTTGAAAGAGATCATAGGGGATATTAAGGCAAATGGCTTCCTTTGGTATAAGTATAGGTGTAAACAAAGAGCTTTAGATTGGTTGAGTTGGTGTAATTTCGATTTTATGTAACTCCTTTTCTTTTTGCAGCTGTCCTCCGGGTTGTGGGGGCTCCCGTGGGGTTTTTGTCTGTGTTTGTGTTTATAAAAGTTAACCGTTCGAAGGAAAAAAAAAGTTAATTTAGTCAAACCTTTAAATATAGTCAATAATAATTTGAATTTGAATTTCATATTATAGTCAAAAGGTTAATTAATAATGGAATCAGTTATGTACATTAATATATTTATTAAACTCTAGAATAAATTATATGTGGAAGGTGAATATTATAATTTAATATGTATTTTAATTTTAAAAATCAATATTATATTTAGTTTAGTAAATTTAGTATATTTAAGTAAATGTTAATAAAAAATTAGTAATTTTATAATTAATATTTAAGGAATATTAAATTAAAGATTAAAGATTATAATCCAATAAAATATTAAAGAGTACTGAATCAAAATTGGACGAGAAAATATAAAAAATTGGACGTAAATTATGTTTCTTAATATTTAGTAAAGAAAAAAATTAAAAAATTGGACAGAAATAAAAAACATAAAGTAGACGGAATTTTAGAACTGGACAAACAAAACAATAAAAAACTGGCCGGAAAATTTTAAAATTGGACAAACAAAACAATAAAAAATTGGCCGGAAAACAATTAAGAATTTGGACGGAAATTCAATTCTGAATATTCACTAAACAAAAAAATAACAAATTCACCGGAAAATCTTATTAAACATAAAAATATGCTTATAACAAAGTGGCCGGAATATATTAATCGGATATGATAACAAAACAAAGTGGCCGGAATATATTCATCGGATCTTACTATACTATTAAACCAATGTGCGCAAGTATGGATTTTTAATTACCTTTATTATATTCTTCGGAGAATAGATCTGTTATAAGAATCATCAATTGAGGAAAAAAACCTTACAACATCTCCTCTGACAAACGGTGAATTGAACGGAATCCAAACGATCGGAGACCTGTCCACTTATGGAAGTGAAGAATAACATGGTAGATTAAAAAATTGATGGTGAATAACGTAGAAGTCGGAATATGACCGCCGGAATTAGAGTTGAATATGAGCGGCGGTATTAGGGTTAGTATGTTCGTGAAGAGGTTAGGGAGAAAAATGACTGGTTGCATTGGTTGTGGGTTATGATAAATGGAGTGGGTTAGTATTTTAGGTTTGTGGCTAATATGACACGTGATATCATTAGAGAGACTTTTAGAATGGAAATATGGTGAGTTGGAGGCATAGGTGGACAAGCTAGTAGAATGTCATGTGAAAGAATGTATTGCTTTAATAGTATTTAAAGATTTGGACATATTTATTATTATTTTTTTCTTATAAGCATTTGCTTTGCTGGGGATTTTGGTATTTTCGCTATGGGTAAATGAGTGGATTTTTTTTAGACGATTTCATATGTAGAAGTTTAATTATTATCATTTTTTCTTTAACTAATTTAGTCGATATTATGTTACTCAATGGTTGCCACGACCATCACCGTTGTTGACAATTACCACAAAGTACCACTTGCATTATTTACCACCACTAATTAGGGCCACTAACTAGGGATGAGAGTTTTTTCCTGAATACCCGTACTCGTTCAGTACCCGTCTATTCGGTACGAGTACAGTACATGTACATGCATTACGGGTACCTAGTACCCGTTTGGAATATGTAGGGGATTTTTATTGGGATTTTCAAAACTCATAACTCTAGACGTGTTTTTATTGAGATATCCTCAAGACTTCAAGCGAGTTTTTCAAAACCATTAATAATCAAAATATTAGGTACTCAATAACAATTCTAATTAAACCAATCAAACCCTAATTATCTTCTTTTCTTCTTCTTCTTCTTCTGTATGTCAGTAACTAGTAACAACCACCATCAAACGCGCGGCTCCACAATTTTCTCATTTTTGAAATTGTGGTTTTAGTATTATAGATAATTGATTGTCGGTACCATACCGATATCAATACCAAGTTTATTAGAGATTTTTTTTTAAAAAGAACAAGTGGTACTTGAGTGAGTACCGTACCTAAAGTACTTGTACTCATACCCGTACTATAATATTCGGTACATATACGGGTACCTAGATTTACTAATTTCGGTAAGGGTACGATACCGATCTCATCCCTACCACTAACTCCATCACATATGACCATGATCATTGTCTTCTCGTTCCACTCCTATCACCACATTATATTTTGGTTATATATCTTATATAGAACTAATCATGTATTTATACTTACCTTCGAAACTTACGCTAGATACTAAATTATAAGTGGTATTTAGGTTTTCTATCTTATATAGGATTTATCAGGTGTTTATATAGGACTAATCATTGTTTATTGTTAACTTTGAAGCTTATGCTAGATACTATATCACAAACGATATTTGGTTTTCTATCTTATATAAGATTAATCAATCCCATATTTCGTTTTGTATTAGATATATTTACAGTCTTAATATTCAGTTCTTAAATCTAATCTAACCAGTGAATTGGTAAAGCAACCTCTTCGATGACTGTCCAGTTCTAAAAACATTGGTTTAGAATAATTGTCTTGGTGTACAAATCAACTCCCATAACAATTGGACACCAACGGTTACAAGTCCGGTATCCCAGTTTAAACGAAACATAGCATGCCACTCATTGGTATAGCCGATGTCACCAACACTAAGTGCAGCTTACACACAAACAAAACATCATAAACCTTGTGTTTCTTGTTTTTGTTTTTCCAGTTGTGTAAATGAACCTAACCATTCAAGATTAACTTGAACGGGTTGAGCACTCGAGCTTAAGCAACCTCAGGATGGAGTTCATCTAATAAATGAGCTCAAGCCCAAGCTTCACAATTCACATACCAAGATTAACTGAACTTGTGGGCCTATAAATATAGTATCATAATAACTACAAAATAAATATTACTATATACAAAATGAGAATAAATATAAAGAAATAATATATATTTTGTTATACATAAAAAACTATAAATATACACACACATAACAACCAAATATTTGATAAAAAAGTAAACGAGTTGAGCAAGAGCTTGAAAATCTATTAACGAGCCGAGCTCGAGCTCTGGTAAATTAAACAAGCCAGTCTCGAACTTAGACGAGCCTGGACTCAGCTTGGCTCGTTTACACCCTTATTGTCTTTTTACCTATTTACATTCCCATTTCCAACAATATACTTTCTTGTGTGATATTTCCATCCTTTCTGATTAATCTCCACCAAAACCAGATAAATCATTATCCAAATGGATACGTATTTAAACGAGGAAAACCAAAATTTACATAATACACGTGAGTATATCCGGACTTGTTGTAAGCCCAATAACCTTAACTACTATTTATTCAAAGATGTTAGGATTAAACGCACACACGAAACCGAACACGACACGAAAGCAATAAACGAACACGAGGATTTAACGTGGTTCGGTCTAAACTGACCAACGTCCACGGGTGGCAACTAGGTATATCTTTATTGAGTGACAAAAGATTACAAGTACATAATGTTGTTTATATAGAGACTGAACTAGGGTTAGTAAATTATTATGCAAGAAATCTAAACCGGGCCGGGCTTGGGCCCGACCGCCCACACCCGTCTCCTCTTTTGACTTCATATAATAAACCGGGCCAACAAGGCCTACGAACCCAACAATCTCCCACTCGGAGGCCTTGAGTACTCTCGTCTGCACTCCTGATTGTACTTCTGTAATCTGAACATTAAACTTCTTCTAGTTGCCACCGCCTTCTCATCAATTAACCTGAAGGCCCGTTGAAGCTCCCCGGAGCTCCAACACGTCAGTCATGGCTGAAACTGCCCCTGACCCGTTCTCTGTCCCTACCGGCTCCCACTGTAACGAACTACCGGATCCTGAGATAACCTGAGAACAAACACTCTCCATATTCAGCAAGTAATTCATTGGAGAGACTTTTACAGTTGGAATACTGGTTTTCTTAATCCACTGTCGACCTGGAACTGTAACTGAAACACGACCTGTGCTCCCACTGTCACGATGTCCCCCAACTGATTTAACCTTCCTAGCTCGTTCATCCTGAATCTTCACTTTGGCTCTGGGTTTGTTACTTGCAAAACGAACCTTCTTCTGCCCACGAGATTCTGTGAACCGGATTTTGTCTTTCACCAAAACTGGATCCACTCCTTTCGATGACATATCGACCATATACAACGAACCCATTTTCTTGCCACGAGCAACAACGAGATTCCCTTTGACTACTTTCCACTGCCCATTCCCGAACTTAACATCGTGCCCCTGGTCATCCAACTGCCCAACTGAAATCAAACGTTTCTTCAAACTTGGAATAACCCTCACGTCTTTCAAAGTCCAAGAAGTACCGGCTGAAGTTATCAAATCAACGTCTCCCATACCCGTAACCTCTAAAATATCATCATTCGCTAGTCGAACCTTTCCAAAATCCCCAAATTTAAGATTCTTCATCGTTTCACTACAGTGAGTGGCATGAAACGATGCACCAGAATCCATCACCCAAGCATCAACGCTACTCTCAACACTACAAACCAAAGCCTCATCACTACTGACCCCGTCATCTGTGTCGTCTTCTGTAACGTTCACCTCTTTCTTACCATTCGGACACTGATTCCTGAAGTGTCCTTTCTCTTTACAACCCCAACATTCAATATCCTTACGAGTCTTAGACTGACTCCTCTTCCTGCTCCCACTGCCTCGCTGTTTTCCCCTACCTCTACCTTCTGTGACTAGCATATTGCCTGATGATTCACCTGAACTTCTGCGTCTTGAATCTTCTCCCAGAATCAGATCTCGAATCCCATCGAAAGTAATATTTGTAGACGAACTACAAACTGCAGTCACTGTTTGCGACCAACTGTCGGGCAAAGAGGATAATAACAAGAGGCCTTGAACTTCATCATCAAACTTAATGTCAACTGACACTAAGCGGGACAAGATCGAATTAAGATTATTGATATGAGTTGTAACTGACCCACCCTCTTTCATTCTTGTTGTCACTAGCTCTCGGATAAGATAGACCTTATTCGCTGCCGAAGGCTTCTCATACATGTTGGATAGTGCGTCCATCATACCACGGGCTGTGGTTTCTTTCATGACGTTAAACGCCACATCTTCCGACAACGACAATGTAATACAAGCCCTAGCTTTCTTGTCTAACTTCTTCCAATCTGCTTCTGACAACTTTTCTGGTTTTTCATCCTCAAACACTACATCCAAGTCTTTCTGACAAAGTAGTGCCTCAATCTGCATCTTCCACCAACCGAACTTCTGTCCGTCAAACTTCTGTATCGAAAACTTTCCGTCTTCTGCCATAACAATGACTAAAACGAAAAACTGGATAAAAAACAGAGACAGACACAGCAACACGAGCCTGAACTTAACGACTGTTCTACTGAACTCTGTTAAAAATCAACCTATTTAAACCGCAGCGGAAATACGAACTGTAAATCAGAAACTGAAATTTTAAACTGAAACGATAAAACCTGACAAACGCGGTTGGCAACTGGTTATCCGTTTCTTTAACGATTCTTCTGACTTGACAACTGTTTTTCAACAAAAATAGGATCTTGATTCAAACTTTCATGTCTCGTACTATGCTTCACAGGAGCTGATCAGAAAAAACGAACCAGCAGCTGCGGAACCCTAATCAGCGGCGGCGGACTGTAGCAGCGGCGGCGGTACTGTAGCGGCGGCGGCGGTACTGTAGCGGCGGCGGTACTGTAGCAGCGGAGCAGCAGCGGCGGCGGAACCCTAGCGCAGTAGGGTGGCGGCGGCTGGATGATTTGGCGGCGACTCGGCTGGTTCAACGTGTTCTTCGCGTGATCTGAACCTAAGCTCTAGATACCACTTGTTAGGATTAAACGCACACACGAAACCGAACACGACACGAAAGCAATAAACGAACACGAGGATTTAACGTGGTTCGGTCTAAACTGACCTACGTCCACGGGTGGCAACTAGGTATATCTTTATTGAGTGACAAAAGATTACAAGTACATAATGTTGTTTATATAGAGACTGAACTAGGGTTAGTAAATTATTATGCAAGAAATCTAAACCGGGCCGGGCTTGGGCCCGACCGCCCACACCCGTCTCCTCTTTTGACTTCATATAATAAACCGGGCCAACAAGGCCTACGAACCCAACAAAAGATTCATATTCTATATCAAAACAATTTATGAGTTCATTGCCTTACAGGATCTACCGAAGACTGCCCACAATTTTCAATCTGAATAGATGTGCCCGTACTGTTTTCAGGTTCAGTAGTTACAGCGTCGTTAGTCGGTTGCGGTTCAGTTGGAGAAGAAGCAAGAAGGGAGAGGCGGCAAAGTGGACAAGTGGTATGAGTAGAAAGCCAGCTGTCAATGCATTCCACATGAAACGCGTGCTTGCAAGCCGGTATCTGTTGCAGCCTATCCTCTGCCTGGTAGTCCCCAAGGCATACTGAACATCTGCATATTATATAAATAATATTGTTAAAAATACTTGATACAAAGACTAATGAGAGGCTATATATCTATCGGCATTTAAGCTGATGCACAGACACCCAATTTTCCCCAAACTTCTGCAAGTTTTTTTTTCCCAGTTGTGCAAACGCTTCATATAAAGGATCCTCCAGAATGTATAATAATGACTAGGGTTGTAAAAACTGAACCGCAAGTTATTAGTTCCAATTGTGCAAATGCTTCATATAAAAGATCCACAATGTATAATAATGACTAGGGATGTAAACAAACCGAACCGAACAATTCTTGTTCATGTTCGTCCGTTAAACTTTTATCAGACAAGTGAACTGTTCATGAACAAAAACCGAACGGAAATTCTTGTTCCTGTTCATTCATTAAGAAAATGTACTTGTTCCTGAATGGTTCACGAACACAAACAAAAAGAAAACACAAAGTTTCATTTGATTTGGCTAGTTGAGACTCGAGCTAAAGAATGGTCAATATCAACAGTTCGGTCTGGCTACCAAGTTTGTGTTGGTGTTTTACTTTTAACATTCATATTCACAAGTAAATTATGACATTTTATAGTTTATTTATAATTTTGATTAGGATAAGATTAGAAAAGTCATTAATGAAGAAACATAAACGAAAAGAAACACATTATCTAATCTTCACGAACACAACTGAACCAACATTGCCTTTGTTTGTGTTTGTTCATTTAGTTAATCGACCAGCATAAACGAATTTCCCATTGAACAGTTGATAATAACAAATAATAATATGGAGGAAGACGAAAGAAAGAAACTGACAGGGTATCAGTAACAGAAAAGCTCTCCTTGAAGACAATAACAGGCAGCATCTCCCTCAACTCCTTCTTCACCCCTAATTCAACCTGCTCCTCCTATAAACTAGAAGCCTGCCATTTTGTTTGACTCCATCATATACCACCACCTTATTCTTATTCTTATTCTGCACTACCTCTAAACTACCCCCAAACTTGGGAAACTATTTTTTATTTTTCTTTATATCGGTTTATTACGGTACTGACACTAACACTAGCTAACTAGCTATTGTAATAGAATAGAAAATCCAGAAAATAAATAAAGTTGTGAGATTTGTTAAAAGATATTGACACGTGTTTTAAATTGATCAGAAACCATAAATATTAGTAATAACTTATTTTCAATATAACTATGTTTTTAACAAAATTTTTAAAAGAATGTCGAAAGCAAGAATATTTATCATAGTTTTGGGAAACCATAAAAACGAATTTTGCAAAAGATTAGGATAATATTGATTTTCGATCGGAATCGGCTTGATTCATCACGATATGTTACGGTACCAGCACTCATATTGACTATGATAAAAGAATACTTTATTTTTTTTAATATAACTCCGTTTTCAATAATTTTTGTACCAGAATGTCGAGTAAAAAATTAAATACAATTGTGTATTTAGAAATTTTTTTAAGCAAACGAGCGCAAGTTATTTGAGAAATTAAATTAAATGATAAATAAATGGGTTAAAACATATATTGTTTACAATATAAAGGGTGAAAACGTAAAAGAAAAGATAACATATTATTCCTACCAACATGCTAATTTAATATATATTTATAACTAGTTTTTAAAACTTGGATGATACAAACAAAATAACTAAAAAGTAAATTTAAATAATAAGTAGGGATTGTAATGAAACTCGAATTCGATGGTAAAACCGAAACTCGACACAAATGGGACAGGTAATACCAGACCAATTAGGGTTTGGGACATGTTAGAGATTAGTTTAGAAATTTTTCGTGGGTTTGGGATTTGCAATATATTGATTACCTGACCCGTTTACCCGATTATATACCCGTTATACACGACATAACTTTATTTTGTATATATATTTGTGAATCATTTATTTGAAATTTTGTATAATTTGTTTTGAACATCAAGTGTTAAGATGCCTAGATGGAATACTTGATGCTCATTACCTTGTGCATTTTCATGAACGATTTGAGTTTATTAATCTACTACCAAACATGAACGATTTGAGGTTATTTAATTTTCAAGGTTGTATATACTTAAATGTCAACTAGTTGCAGCTCATTTTTATCTTGTTTGCTAGGTAGTAACTTACATAAGATTATATTTTATCAAAACCCAATAGAATCTTGACAGTTTGGGTTGGGTATACCTTATGGATATTTATCAAAACCCGATAGGAAACCAAAAATCCGACGGGTAATTACCCGATAAATACCCGGCGGGTTTGGGATGGGCTTTAATAATCGGGTATGGGTTTGAGAATACATAAACCCGTCCCAAATCCGACCCATTGCTATTCCAAATAATAAGTACATAATATACATGAAAACATGTATTAGATATATACTTTTATCTCCTTTTAGTTAATTTTCTATATCTAATTCGTTGTGTACCAACTCCTACAGCAACAAACGACACCAAGATAATGTCCAAGAAAAAGGCTGCAACACGGGTTTGTTTGGTATGGGGGTAATGAAATAGATGATGGAATGGAATGAGCAAATGAATGGAATGGATGAGGTAATGGAATGAGTCATTGCAATTCCATTGAGATGTCTGGTTACTTGTGGGAATGAAATGAACAATATTGTGTTGTTTGGTATGTTTGAAAAAGCCGGAATAAAATAAAAACGGTGGCGGTGGACTGTGAGCAGTAATGGTGGTGGTGGTGGTGATGAGCGGGAGCTGGGAGTGATGGTTGGTGGCGATGGGTGGTAGTGACAAGCGGTGGTGGTGGGTTGTAACATCATGAAATTTTGGGATAAAAAATGCCAAGTTTCAAAGTCCAAAAACTAAAAAGAAAATTCTAATTTATCGTCCAATCGCGATACGTGATCGCTTAATAACCAACGTCATCGCGTATCACGATGACGTGGTCTGACACGAGACACGTGTCCCGCCACGTGTCCACACGTGGCACTGCAACAGCCACGTGGCAAAGCTACTGGTGACTCATCTAGGCTACGTCGCGATACACGACGACCCATCTCTTGGACCATTGCGTATCGCGATGGGTCCTAAACTCAGCCTATAGAAGGGGGTTCTCCAGCCCTCTCACTCATCACACAAATCCAGTTATCTCTTTCTCTCATTAAAAATATTACTCTCACTCTACCTCGATAAGTGTGCCCGATTTCCTCGTAATCTGTGCCATAAATCGTCAAGACATCAAAGTACGTGCAATACACCGACGACATTATCTTGAAGAACGTGCCACAACCAGACAAGACAACGCCCCGCTTTGAAGTGCGTGCCGACGAGTTTTGAACACCGACGTGCCTCGATTTGCGTGCCAAGGAGTTGTTAATCAAGATTCTCGATATACGTGCAAGCGTCGAAGTGCTGTCTGAGAGTCTAGAAGATAATAAGCCAAACAAGGTAGGGATAATGTCCGAATAAAATATTAATCTAGTATTAAAAGGCTTAGACCCTAGTCGAGGGTATACTCAATATTTCGAGAATAAACAAAAGAAAATAAAACAAAGAAAATAGAAAGATAAAGATAAGAATATTAGTCTTTGTTATGAATGAAGTATAATTATTATTTAAATAGATTTAAAATAATAATAAAAGAAATAAAGTATACGTTTCTTCTAGAAGAAGAAACGTAGTGTTTAAGAAAAGTAAACAAGTTAAACTAAAGGTTTTAAACTTGTAAAAGAAAGAAAAGTATTTTGTACTAAAAGTTCATAAAGAAAATATATTCGAGTAAAGATTATAAAAAGAGACTAAAGGTCTTAAGCCGGATTAAAGATTTGGTATTAACAAAATGTTATACTCGTACTATAGGTCCAAGATAGCTAAAGAAAGATCGATCAGTGAAGTGAAGCTGATCCTTTAAAAGATGAATACGCCCAACTTTTATAACTTGTTTAATGAAGTCAAATAAATTTATTACATGAGATTACGTATCTCTAAAACATTATAAACAAAAGTAATCGCTGGCCCTCAGGCTGTCGTGTACGTTTGTTTGGATCCTTACATATGTGGTTAGACGGTGGGCACACCTCGCCACACCTGGTTATATGCCTCTGCCACGATGGTCCGGACCTAAGCTACGTCTGAGAGAGGGTAATCATGTGTATACAGATGGTAGCTAAGTAATCTCAAACGCTGCGGTGTTTGCTGAGCGGTTTCGAGTAGAGCTTAAGTTTGTAATTGTGTTTTTGTTTTTAACTTGATTATTCCTAGGCCACGATGGGCCGGACCTAAGTTATGTCTCGAGGGGTAATTAAGTAAATAAAAATATTTAATGCGTATGCTTATTCACCATCATGTGTTGCTGACGTATTTTCAAACCGTTTTATAGGTAACGAAGGTTAGCCGCTTTAAGAATCGAAGTGGACGGTAGATGATCTGATGGATCAGATCCTTTTGTTAACTTTAAAATATGTAAATGGTGGTTTGATAAACAATTAATCATTTTGTAAACATTAACGGGTATTTTTAAATCCTGTGTTTTGATTATGTAAATATAATATTTTAATCCACGCTAATATTTCCGTACAAACCCGTAACTCTGATTTAATTACAAAAAACGGTACCAACATTTGGGTCACACGCCTAGGCCGTAGTTTGGGGTGTGACAAGTGTTGGTATCAGAGCCATCGATCCTAGCGAATTAGGTATTAATTGATAATACCTAAGCTTCGATCCAAGTGAATAAGAAAATCTCTATTATTACTTGTTTAATTTAAATAGGGATAAGATAGGCTGGTAAACCTTTTCTATCCCTCATAAATCTAAACCACCCTTAGATGTCTTTCAAGAAAATAATAAATGGCTTCATGCGCGACGCAAGGAGAGCTGGAAACCCCGAACCAATTTCGAAGGACAATATGAGTGAAGATTACTACGAGGATTTCTTTAACCAAGATCACCCATTTGAACGACCCACACCGGTTTACTTTCCCGACACTGAACAACTACCAATCAATTTACCCGACGATCCACCGATGCAAAGGTACGATCCTCCAAGAACCTCAAGTTACCATCCGTCAAGCATCCTGGAGTATCATCCGTATGACATTTCGACATATCACCCGTCTGACATCCCGATGTATCACCCATCCAACCCCCATTCGTATTATGCATTTCTAGCCTATAAACAAATCAAGGTGAAACCCGAGTTCGACTCTTCCGACTGGATACAATTCCACTCCGACCAAAGGCGATGGCACGCTGGAACCTCTTCCTACAATTTTGTCGATTCTCACCCCAACACCTACAATGGACCTTCTCAAAAGCCAAAGATGAGAGTCACTCCACCATACGAAAGGTACCACCTGGACCCGATGGTGACAAAAACAGCAATGGAAGAAGAAGATCCATAAGAGGAAGATCTAGATGAAGAAATCTCTAAAGCAGTTTCAACTCCATGAGAAGAACCATCAAAATGTGACTGTCCACCAGATCAAGGATGTGTGCAACCATTCTTCCACATGGATTTAAGCTATGGTTTTGCATATCCCTATGTGCAATACATTCAAGAAATCAGGAACAAGTTTCCGCCAAACTTTCCACCATTCAAGGCAAAATTCCTTCAACTGAGGAACAAGTGGATGAGATTCGTCAGCCAGAGGCAACAACAGAAGCCTTTTTCAATTACATGTCTGATGTTACCTCGTCACCATATCCAAAGACTCACTATGACATCGTGATGATGGGATACCGTGATCCGCCTCCACAATACGAATACCCAAATATGATCCCGCAATCTCAAGAAGAGCATCTCGACCGAACACTACATGAGACCGATGAATTAAGACAGAAGGTGGCTGATGATGGAATCAAAAAGAAGAAGATAGGAGACAAACTTCTTCATAAGTGCAACAAGATGACAAAGATAGTGAAGAAGTTCATGAAGGATTAGGAAATAAAGATGGTGTTGTTAATATTTGTATGTGCGTTCAAAATAAAGAACGTTTAATCGTTCCATGTAAGGATAGGGAAATATATATATCAAGTAATGATATATATATAAATGTGTAATATAATGATGTATATATCTTTAAGATATATATATATATATATATATAAATGAATAAAATATCTTTTTAAGAAAAGAATGTAAAATATTTCAGTATATCGAATCAAGAACAAAGAAATGCGGAAGTTCCTCGAAAGGAGGCAGAAAACCGCACACAAAATGAACAAGATCAACAAATACCCGAAAAATACATGAATAAAATACAAGAAATGATAAAGAAAGTTGTGAGAGCCGAGTCACACATTAGAACTCAAACTAGGCAAACTCACTCTGTTGAACATTCCCGAAAATCTGCTAAATCCCGTCCTAATCCGTCTCACCCTGAAGAGAGTGTTCACGAATCCAATGATGGTGGAGATTTCAATCGCAAGTTCAAGAAACTCAAGATCGAAAGCTGCTCTTTCAAAGATTTCAAAAACTTTGGCCCTAAGGAATTTTATGGCGACAAAGGCGCCATTGCAACATTAAGATAGTTGGAGGAAATGGAATCGATAGTATTCATTAACTCCTGAGTCCAGCAAAGTCACCTGATACATTTGGGGACTCCCGCGGGAAATCCGCGACATGGTAAGGTCTCACATACCTTAAACCGCTGATTCCACCATGGAATTGGCTGGTTATCTGATGAATAGTCTAATTCCCAACAAGGAGGAAGACAAGAAAGTGGTGCCATCTCACGACCACAAGAAAGGAGGAAGCCTTCAATTCAAAGGCAAGGGTGTGGAGCTACGAAAAGACGGATCCAACTCCAACTACACCCAATGCAAGATTTACAAGCAATACCATAAGGGTAGATGCCACTTTGCTTCGTTTACAACCGTTTGCGACTCGTGTCACAAACACGGCCACGCAACGGCCGATTGTTGGAAAAAGACCATGACTTGCTATAACTGCAAGGAAATGGGTCATCTCAGCTTTGAATTCCCAAAGAACAAGCCCGCTGGTGGTGGTGCGGGTGGAAGTGGCCAAAAGAACTAGACAAGAAAAGGAAATGCAAGAAACCATTACCGGTACGTTCTTAGTTAACGACACATATGCTAGAGTTCTATTTGATTCAGGTGCCAACTTAAATTTTATAGATTATAGTTTTGTAGTCTGTTAAACGAACCTTTAACGAAATTTAATAAAACTCTAAGCGTCGAGATCGCTAGTGGCGAAATTGTTAAAATCCCCGAAGCCCTAGAAAACGAAAAATCTTATTAGCTAGTTACGTTCTGCCTATTCAATTGTTGCCCATGACTCTTGCTGGTTTTGATATAGTACTTGGTATGGACTAGTTATCCAGTAATCATGCTCGTATCATTTGTAATAGCAAAACTGTTGAACTTCGAGCCCCTGATAAACGAACCATTCGAATAGAAGGGGACAAAGACGTTGGCCAAGTTAGAATAATCTCTATGATTAGGACTAATAAATGTTTAAATCAAGGATGCTTAGCATTCATGGCCTACGTCACCGAAGAATCTAAACCAAAGGAGATAAAGGACGTACCTATTGTCTCCGATTTCTCCGATGTATTTCCCGACGAACTTCCTGGTATTCCTCCCGATGGAGAAGTCGAGTTTAGAGTTGACCTCATGCCTGGAACCGCTCCAATCGCCAAGGTTCCATACCGATTAGCACCTATCGAGATGAAGGAACTGAATAAACAACTAGACGAACTGCTTGAGAAAGGTTTCATCCGTCCAAGTTCATCACCATGGGGTGCGCCAATTCTCTTCGTAAAAAAGAAGGATGGATCAATGCTTATGTGTATCGATTATCGAGCCCTGAACAAAGTAACCATCAAGAACCGATACCCATTACCCCGAATCGACACTCAGTTCGACAACCTACAAGGCACGAGCTATTTCTCTAAGATAGATCTTCGTTCTGGCTATCACCAACTCAAAGTCCAATCCGAAGATATCCCGAAAACCGCGTTTCGAACAAGATATGGACATTATGAGTTCACGGTCATGCCGTGTGTTCTCACTAATGCCCCAGCCGCATTCATGGACATGATGAATCGTGTTTGTAAACGATACTTAGATAAATTTGTTATCTTATTCATTGACGACATACTTATTTATTCTAAGTCAAAAGAAGATCATGTTTCGCATCTTCGAATCTTACTTGAATTACTTAGAACTAAGAAGTTATACGTCAAGTTCTCGAAATGCGAATTTTGGCTTCACGAAGTACAATTTCTTGGTCACATCATAAACATGAATGGAATTCAAGTGGACCCCGCAAATATTGAAGCTATCTCTAAGTGGGAGATTCCAAAGTCGCCAACCAAAATCCGAAGTTTCTTAAGTTTAGCTAGCTACTATCGTAGATACATTGAAAATTTCTCTCGAATTGTTGTTTCTCTAACTTCGTTAACTCGTATGTATGGGGAACTAAACAACAAGAGGCGTTCGATATACTTAAACAAAAACTCACCCAAGCACCTATACTGGATGAGCTAGAAGGTACCGAGGACTTTGTTGTCTTTAGTGACGCGTCTCATTCCGGTTTAGGATGCGTACTAATGCAACGAAAGAAAGTAACCGCTTACGCCTCCCGTCAACTCAAGGTAGACGAGAGGAACTATACAACTCACGATCTAGAGTTAGGCGTCATAATCTTTGCCTTAAATATATGGAGGCACTATCTCTATGGAGTCAAATTTTTCGTGTATACTGATCACAAAAGTTTAAAACACATATTAGAGCTAAAAGAACTTAATATGCGTCAAATACGCTGGATGGAAACATTAAACGACTACGACCGTGAAGTCGTCTATCACGAAGGTAAAGCCAACGCTGTGGCCGATGCCTTGGGTCGTAATGAACATGAGATACCAAAAAGAGTTCGAGCGCTACGATTAAAACTCCATGTAGATCTGATCGAGCAAATCAAATCCGCCCAACTTCAAGCGATCAATGAAAATAAGATCTCTGACGAAAAACGTAACGGCACCATTGACTCTCTAGTTAAAGGTGACGATGGTATACTTAGACATGGAAACAGGATCTGGGTACCAATCGTTGGAGACTTGCGTAAAAAGATAATGAGCGAAGCACACAAGTCTAAGTATACGATGCACCCCGGTAGTGACAAAATGTATCAAAATCTAAAATCGAACTACTGGTGGAATGGAATGAAAAGGGACATCGCTTTGCATGTTGCAAAATGTTTAACGTGTTTGAATGTCAAGGCTAAACATCAAAAGCCCTCGGGATTGCTTCAGCAACCCGAACTCCCCGTTTGGAAGTGGGAATTGATAACTATGGATTTCATCATGAAACTCCCGAAAATCACTCGTCAGCATAATACTATTTGGGTCATCGTCGATAGGTTAACAAAATCTACACACTTTATACCCATCAACGAGACATACTCAATGGATAGATTAGCGTGTATCTATGTGAACAACATCGTTTCTTTGCATGGAGTGCCCCTATCTATCATCTCTGATCGAGACAGTCGCTTTACATCTCATTTCTGGAAAAGTTTCCCACAAGCGTTAGGAACCAAGTTAAACAGTAGCACCGCCTATCTTTCTCAAACCGATGGGCAAAGCAAAAGGACAATTCAAACACTTGAAGATATGCTCCGCGCTTGTGTGATTGACTTAAGTGGAAATTGGGATGACCGTCTTCCCCTAATGGAATTTTCATATAACAATAGTTATCACACAAGTATTCAAGCCGCACCGTTTGAAGCGTTACATGGCCGAAAATGTAGAACGCCGGCATGCTGGTATGAAACTAGAGATAATCAATTTTCTGGACCCGAAATAGTCCAAGAAACCATTGAAAAGGTGTTACAAATCCGAGAACGACTTAAGACGACGCGAGACCGACAAAAGAGTTACGCCGATGTCTGTCGTAATCCGTTAGAATTCGGTGTAGGCGATAAAGTCTTATTGAAAGTTTCGCCTTGGAAGGGTGTCATTCGCTTCGGTAAGAAAGGAAATTTAAGTCCATATTTCGTAGGACCATTCGAAATCCTCGAGCGAATCGGTACTGTCGCATACCGCCTGCGACTACCTAAAGAAATGAAAGGGATACACGATGTATTCCACGTCTCTAATCTGCGTAAATGTCTAGCCGATAAATCTTTGTCGATGCCTTTAAAAGATGTTGAAATAAAATAAAATCTAAAATCATAGAACGACCCATACAAACCGAAGATTCTAAAACAAAGAAAATTATGAAACGAACTTTAAAATTGGTCAAAGTCAAGTGGGACTCACGAAGAGGCCCCGAGTATACTTGGGAATTTGAATCCGAATGAAGAAAAAGCACCCCCACTTGTTCTAAGAAGCGAATATCATGGACGAGATTCATTCCAAGGTGGGGAGGATGTAACATCATGAAATTTTCGGATAAAAAATGCCAAGTTTCAAAGTTCAAAGACTAAAAAGAAAATTCTGATTTATTGTCCGATCGCGATACGCGATCGCTTAATAACCAACGTCAACGTGTATCGCGATTATGTGGTCTGACACGAGACACGTGTCCCGCACGTGGCACCACGTGGCAAAGCTACTGGTGACTCATCTAGGCTATGTCGTGATACGCGACGGCCTATCTCTTGGACCATCGCGTATCGCGATGGGTCCTAAACTTAGCCTATAAAGGGGTGTCTCCAGCCCTCTCAATCATCACACACATCCGGTTATCTCTTTATCTCTCTAAAAATATTACTCTCACTCTACCTCGATAAGCGTGCCCGATTTCCTTGTAATCCGTGCCATAAACCGTCAATACATCGAAGTACGTGCAATACACCGACGACATTACTTTTGTTATAAATGAAGTAAAATTATTATTTAAATTGATTTTAAAAAATAATAAAAGAAATAAAGTAAACAAGTTAAACTAAAGGTTTTAAACTTGTAAAAGAAAGAAAAGTATTTTGAACTAAAAGTTCATAAAGAAATATAATCAATGTAAAGATTATACAAAAGAGACTAAATGTCTTAAGCCGGATTAAAGATTTGGTATTAACAAAATGTTATACTCGTACTATAGGTCCGAGATAGCTAAAGAAAGATCTATCAGTGAAGTGAAGTTGATCCTTTAAAAGGTGAATACGCCTAACTTTTATAACTTGTTTAACCAAGTCAAATAAATTGATTACATGAGATCACGTATCTCTAAAACATTATAAACAAAAGTAATCGCTGGCCCTCAGGTTGTCGTGTACGTTTGTTTGGATCCTTACATATGTGGTTAGACGGTGGGCATACCGCGCCACACCTGGTTATATGCCTTCGCCACGATGGGCCGGACCTAAGCTACGTCCGAGAGAGGGTAATCATGTGTATACTGATGGTAGCTAAGTAATCTCGAACGCTGCGATGTTTGCTGAGTAGTTTCGAGTAGAGCTTAAGTTTGTAACTGTGCTTTTATTTTTAACTTGCTTATTCCTAGGCCACGATGGGCCGGACCTAAGTTATGTCTCGAAGGGTAATTAAGTAAATAAAAATATTTTATGCGTCTGTTTATTCACCAGTATGTGTTGCTGATGTATTTTCAAACCGTTTTACAGGTAACGAAGGTTAGCCGCTTGAAGAATCAAAGTGGACGGTAGATGATCTGATGGCGCGTATCCTTTTGTTAAACTTTAAAATTTGTAAATGGTGGTTTGATACACAATTAATCATTTTGTAAACATTAACGGGTATTTTTAAATCCCGTGTTTTGATTATGTAAATATAATATTTTAATCCACGCTAATATTTCCGCACAAACCCGTAACTCTGATTTAATTACAAAAATGGTACCAACATTTGGGTCACACGCCTAGGCCGTAGTTTGGGGTGTGACATGGGTGGTGGTGTTGGGCGGAGGGTGGTGGTGGCGGGTGAGCAGGGGGTGTTGGGATTTGAGCAATGGTGGTGATGATCGGGAGAGATGGTTGGTTGTGGTGGGTGGTTAGTGGTGGTGGGCGGCGCTGGTATGTGGTGGCGCCGAGTTGATGGTGGTGGTGGTGGCGGTGGCAATGTGTGTAGGTGACATTGGCGGGCGGCGATTGGTGGTGGTGAGAGTGCAATGGGTGGTGGTGGTGGGAGGGTGTTGGAGGCGATATGGTGTAAAGGAGGGGTGGAATGAAAACAAAACAAGGGTGATGAATGGAATGGATTTGAGGTGTTTTTAGGGGGAATGAAAAGTACATGATAATGAGTGATTCCTTCCTTTGACCAACCAAATAGTGGTTCCATTCCATTTCATCTCTCATTCCAGCATACTAAACGCTATTGTTGCGTAATAATAGTTAAAAATATATAGCTGATTAATCAAAGTCTTAACACCCGAAACAAATAGACAACTCTTTAAGATAACCCCTTTTGACCAATATCCACTTTCTAAAACTCGTTCGAAGCGAAATCAAAGTGACATTTTTACGGTGACTCATTCTGACTTGATACTTCGTTGACCCAACCCTCATAACTATCTTTTTCTCTTTTCAATTCGACTTTCATTTTTTTAATTTGACTTTGATTTAACCAGGCTTCATATGGTTAGAAAACAAAAATGAAAATATTAATGACATGAAGAATGTAATGATTCATTGTGTTGGAATGAAAATAGTGGTGTTTGGTTGCTCAATGGAATGAAATAATTCATTACACATGGAATCTCATACTATCAAAACCATTCATTTCTACCCCATCTTTATTTTTTTCATTCAATTCCTCCTTTACCTTACTTTCTCAACAACACCACCACCTAACAACAACCACCACCACTCCCATCGCCACCTCCACCGTCACCACCACCACCTTACCACCAGCGCTACCACCGCAACCATTGTCAGCGTCGCTGTCACGCTACTATCGTCATCACTACCAATGTCACCACTGCTTGACCCCCCCACCACAACCACCGCCCGTGCCGCCTAACTGCCACCACCACCGTCGCCACCGCAGTTTTCATCGTTTAAGCTACCACCATCGTCGCCATTGCAATTGTTTTTTATTTTGAAAAAAATATATATTTTGAGATAAGAGTGTTTTTATTATTTCTATTTCATTCATACAATTTTTTTGGATACCAAACAACATAAAGTAAAAATTGATTTCATTCACATAGGTTAACCAAACAAGACAATGGAATGGAAATGATCCATTTCATTCCATTGTTCATTCCATTCCCTCTTCATTCTACATATATAAAGAGGGGAAAAAGAACCTCCATTTGTCTATATAGTTCTTTCTTCCCTTGAGATGATTTTTACAATCAGTTGTGACCTTAACTCGTACTGACCCAACCCGTTCTCACCTGTTATGTTGCCTCGACAAGAACCAACCAATCCATTTTGCCAGCTACAAGAGAACGTAAGAGTATTCCCAACCCATTCCCTACCATATATCCATATACATCATATAATTACACTAAAAATCATTGTATTTTCTCTTTTCTGTTTAATTAAATAATACTTTTTATACATTTATCATTATCTTTTCTCTCTCTTTCACTCACAACCACTTTTAGAAATTATTATATTATACGGTATGAACAGTGAATTCTCAAATTTAATTTTCCCATATAGCATTTTCTCTCTCCTCTACTCACAACTACTCATAACCATACCATATAATTTACAAAACCCCCTCACACAAATATAGAAAATAGGCCGAGAATGCTCTAAGTATAATTTCTAATCGTTTACTTATACAAGAGTGTTCCTGCAAGATCAGATTTACTTGTATAATTTCAAACAAAGCTAATGGTACATTTTGCAATTTGCACACCATGACTTTTTTCTTAGATGCTATGAACAAGGGATGATGATGCTTATTCTGATTTGCCGATATATCTCGTTAATAAAGCTTAATGTTGATTAGCTGAAGGTATTATACAGGGTTAACGTAAACTTACAAATGCAAATGCAAGTTCTGTAAGACACCTAATTATTTATATTATTATAAACAAATCCAATTATGTAATTTTAATATTATGCAAGTTCTGTAATTTTAATATGTAAGTTTGTTTTGGTGTTTGATTTCTAACGCCTTGCTAGCTTTTTAATAAAATTCGTTGTTAAAAAAAAATCAATATACCCCAATCTCACCTTTACAGATTTACAGGGGGTGTTAATAAACCATTAAAAGCTACGCAACCACAAAAAGTTAAAAACCAAACAAAAGGTTGACCCCTTTGACCGTACGATCTAGTTCATTATTCGGTTTCAGTGATTCTATAGTTCGAAACTTGTTACCAACGGTTCAACATTATTATCATTATTTATATTTTTCTTTTTTAGAATATGAAGCTACATGTATCTTAAATCTTAAATATATATAAATGAAACTTTTAAAATCTCACTGGTTGCTCCGTATCTCCTCTCAAGTCATCAGATTGCTTTATCTGTAAATTGAGACTTCTCATGCATTTGACCCGAATTCACGGGTATGAGTCTCATCAAACCCACATAGCCCTTAAACAGGTTATAACATCTCATTATATTAAAAATTAATCATTTGATATGAAAATCTTATAAAATAGGGATATACTAAAAATTAAAATCTGATTAAAAAAATTTAATATTATTGATAATTAAGAAACAATTTTATAGTAAAAAAAGAAAAATTGGTTTTTATTGGTCCCAACTATTACATTTTTGTCGATGCCGGTCCTAATTTTCATTTTGGCTGCCAATGGTCCCAACTTTTACATACGTTTCTTCCATCTGTCCGCGACTAACAGGGTACTAATTCAGTTAAGTAATTGTTGACGTGTCCATCATACTTGTTAAAAACATATGACATGGCAGCCTACGTGAATATAACCTTATACTTAACATCAAAATCCCCAATTATACACCCGACATACCCCCATCTAAATCCCCAAATTCTCTCAACTCAAGAACCCTAATTGCGTTCATTCCAATCAATCGAAAGACGAACAAGCAACAAGCAACTCAAGAACCCTAATTGCGTGCACCACCGTTATTATGGTTAAGGTATGTTGGTGGAAAAAAAACTTCATTAATGTTAGATGTTGACAAACTTTCTTACTTTGAGCCACTGGAGTATGCAAAGGAGTATGGTTCATATGAATCGAAAGATGGTCTTTGGTTGTATTTGCAAGATTCCTGATGATGGTCGTTTAAAACTATAGTTAGTAATAAAGAAGTCTTTGAGTTGTTGTCTTTGATTGGTTCCAGTGCCATGTCTGCACAAGGTATGGTTTTCTATGTTCAAACTGATAAGTTAAGGAAACCCACAACTAATACCATTATCTCTCCAGCCCAACCCATTATCTCTCAAGCCCAGCCCATTATCCTTGCAGCCCAACCCATTAGCCAAGCAGAAGCTTGCTTGAACCCTAGTTAAGAGGTTAAGAGGTACTCCAAGCTCATAGCTAGAAAACAAGTTCCACCAGTTAAATCACTAGCTAAGGATACATGTACAACACTTAAATCACCAGCTAAGGTTACTAATTTATCACTTGGATCACCAGTTAAGGTTACAGACACAACACTTAAATCACCACCAATTGACACAAATAAAGATGAAATAGATAATGGTGGGTCAGATTCAGAGAGTCTTACAAATGTGATTTGGATGATGATGGATCTGACAAAGATGATGAAGAGTGGATATGCTCAGTTGCTAAGTTACAATATGTGAATGAGCAAGATGTTGAATCAAAAAAGCAGTTACTTGAAGAGTGTCTAAAACAATCTGTTGATGCAATTCAAGAAGCATCTAGTAGTTATGAAGATTCTAATGCTGATATTGACACACCTGGAGAGAGTGAAGATGATGACATAAGAGGGAAGAAGCACAAAAAGATGTTCTTATTGTAAGTGAAGAAACTGATTGCTCTAAGTTTAAATGGGTTGTTGGGATAAAGTTCCCCACTAGGGATGCTTTCAAAGAAGCCGTTAGAAATTATGTTGTCTCAAATAGTAAAATGTTTATATTGCTACAAGTAACAAGAGTAGAGGAGGACGTGTAGATGTCAAATGTGTGGAACAGTGTCCATTTAGTCTGTATTGTTCATTTCACAAGGGCAAGAGGTGCTATATGGTTAAGTCTGTTAATAGTAAGCATAACTGTTAGAGAAACATGGCAAAGAATAGACAATTTGTAACATTCGTTACTTTTCAAACCCGATAATCCGACCCTTTTTAAATATTCGGTTTTTATTTATGAATAAATATAAATATATATTTCAAGTTTGTCTTACGTTTATTAATCGACATGTTTTGACGTTTCGATGCAATCGTAACTTTCGTTTATTATCCATATAATATTCTCGAAAAATCAATCAATTAATTAATCGTTTTCAATTCAATTCATTTAATCTATAAAACTCCGGAAACTAATGGTGTACTTAAACGAGACCCGAACTACCCAAGTATAATACGAAAAATATCTAAGTTTATAAACTATTATGAAATTTTTATAACATTCAAAAGTTCAAGGTTTAAAGGGTAAATAAAGTTTAAAAACAAACTATAAAGTTATTGAAAGTTCAGGGGAGTGTAAATTTAATTCAAAATATAATATAATAATAATAATAAAACACAAGCAGCAGCAGCTGTCCCCTTTCTTGCTCGATTTTTCGGCCGACTCTCCGGCGACCAAGTTTCTCCATTTTTAACGCGTTTTTGACTTAAATATTTGGTCCAACGCGTTTCTCCACTAACTAATATCATTTATCATGATAACTAACCCATCATAACAACCTAAAATCATGGATTTAAATCCGGGTAACCGTCGGATTCCATCAACATCATTAACGACCCATTTAACACCTATACGCTCCGATTAACACTAAAATAGGACTCTCATCTTCAACTAAACTTGTCCCAAATCATCTTTTTCATCTCAAACACTCTCAATATCTTGTAATAATCTCTCAAGCTCGTTTTTCCGACGAGGTCCCGTTCTCCATCAACCAGAACCATTAGAGGTAAAAATTATATGGTTTGATTCGTTTTTAGCCTATTAACAAAATCCCTAACATAAATTAATCAAACATGGAACAATTTGAGGGTATTGAATCTAGGGTTTCTTGAAGAAGATGATGTTTTTGGGTAATAGTATATAATTAATTGTTTTCATTATATAACCAAATAACAAGCTAGTTCAGTGGTTAAGTTATCTTTGTGTGGTTCAGATGACCCGGGTTCGAATCTGGTTCATGGCAGTTTTTGTTTTCATTTTTTAAGTTTTGATATTATGTTAAAAATCAAATAAAATTTATTAAATATTGTTAACAATAAATAAAAATCTTTTTAAGTTAAATAATAATTGTTTCAACTCATTTTTTTAGCATTTGCATTAAAAAAACCAAATTTAAAAAAAAACCTGACTTTCGTTTCCGTTAAATTTTCATTAGAAACCCGATTAATATTTTATATAGGTCTTATACGATCGTATAAAGGGTGTGTGAATTCCTATAGTGGGTTTATTAACATCATATCCTTTTGAAATTTGAGTTTGTGAGGATAAAAGGAAATGCCTATGATAATTGAAGGGGCGGAAATAAAAATGGTGACACGCTAGACAACAACGTGTCCTTTTAAACGGAAAATATATTTTGGGTGGCAATGGATGGGTGAATCGATGAATATACGTAGTCAAGAAATTTGTCAAAAATTCTTTAATATTTTACATACTCAAAAGATGATTTTTTTTATAAAAACGTTATTTGTAGTGCTTATAAAAAAACCAAACGTTCAACAGATAGTTCGTGAACTTTTGACGGGAAGTTTGTTTATGTACGTTTATTCAGTAAATGAACGAACATGAACAAGAAATTTAGTTCGATAAGTTAAACAAACGAACATGAACAGAGCCACCGTTTGTTTAATTATATTTGTGAGTGTTCGATAATATGTTCATGAACATTCATTCATGTTCGTTTGTATATGTTCTTCATGAAAGTTTTTTGTAAATTTATTTATGTTACAAAACATTTTATATTCTTTAATTTATTACCCCTAATATAATAGTAAACTATATTTTCACCTTGTTTTGCATTGTTCTTATATCTTTCCTCATTATTTACATTGATAAATACATCTAACTCAATATCTAGGCTCCGTCAATTTTATTTGTGTTCGTGAATACGTTAATTTCCTTAATGAACGAACATGAACATAAAATCGCGTGCAGTAAGTGTTTATGAACCGTTCGTTGACCCATTATTTTCTTAACGAACAAACATGAACAAGGCCTTGTTCGTGTTCGTTCGATTTGTTTGCAGCCCTGTTTATTTAGGAACACTCTCGCACTAGTTTACTTTTGACTTTTTTTATGATTTACATACTTTTATTTTGCCTCTTTTTACTGTTGTATTTATGTTAATTTATTTCCCAATGATACGTAAACAAGGTATTTATGGTTCTTCATAAATACAAAGATATAGCATAAATATTTTAAATTCTTCATTTATCACTGTAGTCCTTAGCTTGAAATTGGGACTCATTTTTTGTATATGAGAAAACTTCACAGCTTAATAGGGAGGAAGCTTCACCAGAATGAAGCAGAAGTTTTACTCTATGATCGATCGATATGCACATATTAATAATGAAACAGCTATAGAAGATATTATGAACTCTGAGGGCGCGTTCGTGTAACATCCCCAAAATTTCGATCCAAATTTGACAACGTAGAGAGTTGAGGGATCAAAAATAATATATAGACAAGTCATGAGAAATTATTAAATAAGGAAAAATAAGAAATATAAGGAAATAAAAATATTTCCTAAGTTATGTTTTCCCACATAAAGAAAATAATAAAAGGAAACTCCATCCCACATGGAAGGATGTAAGAAAGTGTAAGCACTTTGCTTGGGTATAAATAAGGAATATAAATCTCATCCCACATGGAAAGTGGTAAAGAAATGGAAGCTCTTTATAAGGGAGAGAGTTTCCATAGTAATATTCTTTTATGCCAAGCATATACCTAGTGGTCCTAGTGGAGGGTGCGTAGCACCCGACGCGCACGGGCTCGGGCTCGGGCGTTGGGTGCAATGTGGCGCTTTAATGGCGCACTTCGCACGCTCGAATCTCCGCGAGCCGCTTTGAAAGCCGCCTTAGTATTTTTGGGCAACGAGAGTTAGACCCAGACATGACAAGCTATAAAAGACAAAGGACCAAAAATGAAAAATAATGTCCAGGGACCCATCGCGATACGCGATGAGTCCAAGAACACGGCCATCGCGTATCGCGATGGTCCGTGATGACTCAGGGACACGTGGCAGACGTGTTAGGCCACGTGGCGACACGTGGCAACGCCTGACGACATGTGTCATCGCGATACGCGATGACCATGAGAAAGGGGCCCATCGCGTATCGCGATGGGACCGGAAATCAGCTATAATAGGGGAGGCCACGGGCTCATTCTCACATACACTCCCATACTCTCTCTCTCTAGAATTTACACACGCTCTCTCTACACCGTTTTGCCTGCCACCGACCCGACAATATCACCTCGTAATCCATGCCAATACCCGACGTTACCTCGAAGTGCGTGCCACCCAAAAGTAACCCGAAATTCCGCCTCGAAGTACGTACACAACCCGGCGACACCTGAATATCGCCTCGATTTGCGTGCCAAGGAAGGTTGATCAAGAACACCTCGATAAATGTACATAGAGTAGAAGTGTTGTTCGTATAAACTTAGGAATATCTAACTCTGAATACCCGTGCGAGGTAGGGGTTATGCCTAAGTTATTATTTTATTATTATAAATGGCTTAAACCATAGTCGGAGGTATAGCAGAACCTTGATTACAATTAAGTATTATATAACTTTTCTTAAGCAAAGGTTATAGTCAAAATATTGTTTCTTCTTGATTAAGAAACGTAAGCAAATATATACAAAGAGTATAATTATAATAGTATTTCTTTATTTTAAGAAATATAATATTCATAGAGTATAGTTAAAATATCTCTTATTGAAGAAGAAACTCAGTATAGACGTTTTTTCCTGAAGAAGAAACGTAGCATATAAATGGTAAATAAAGAAATGGACTAAAGGTCCAAATGTTTTATATAAACAAATACTTTTATCAATGTTAAAGCTATACAAAACGGACTAAATGTCTGAAGCTAGATCAATGATCTAGTTATTTATACAAAGGTTATTCTCGTACTATAGGTCCGAGGTAACAAAACAAGAAGCAGAATCAGAAAACAGGAATCAGTATCAGAAACTGATTATAAACAGAAAAGGTGAATACGCCATAAACTTTTACAAATGCTTTTAGAGTCAGAATGTTTCATAGGATTTACGAATCCTTAAAACTTTGTGTTACAATAATAAGAAACGGACACTCTGATTAAGAGTATACATGTGTCTGGATTCATTCATACATGGTGACTCGGCATTTCCCCGAGGCCATGCATATCATCAATATGCCTATGAAAGTCTACGGGACTGTTCAGAGAAATGATATTGTGTATATAATTAATTGTACAAGGTACTTAGGGTAATTTGATCCCAATGTAGTTGGGTGCCTAATGAGTAGTCACAAAGGTATTATTGTTAGTTTCACAAAGGTATTATTGTTGGTTTCACAAAGGTATTGAAAATATTTTTAAGAGTCAGCGTCATTCACCAGCTGTGTGCTGACGTATTTTCTAACCATTTTACAGGAAAACAGAAAGGTTAGAACAGACAAGCAAGACCGAAAAGAAGATTGGAGAATCAGTCATTAGATACTATTTGATGACTTAGATATTTTATATTAAAATATTATAAAGAATTATGTTTTCAAAAGAAATGTATTGAAATACCAAACGAGTATTTAAACCCGAGTTATCAATATAATAATATTTAATTAAAGACTTCTGCTAAAATAAAACCCGCAACTCTGATGTATTTACAAAACAGGTACCAACTATTGGTCACATGTCTAGACCCTAAGTCGGGGTGTGACAGTTAGTTTCACATAATGAAATGGAATTGGAATTGAAATTTGTATAGGATTTGAAATTGGAAGGAATTGAATTTGGAAACTGAACATTCCAATATGAATTGGAATTGAAAGGAACTGAAATTCAATTCCATTTTTTCATGTGTTCGTTTGACAAATGAATTGTAAACAAAAAATGAATTGAAATCGGTTTTTTTACAAGGATAACGGCGGAAACATTTTAGTTTATTAAAGTTTTTTTTTATATATATTTTTTGCATGATGATTTTTTTATTATCTTTTTTTAACTTTTTTATGGATTTTCTATTAATATAAAAAAAACCCTCACAAAATATTCAAAAATAATAATAAATATATCATAACTCGAAATATAAATCAAAAACAAAAAAAGTAAAAAAAAAAACTAAAATGTTTTATTCGTTATCCTCGTTAAAAAAACCCTCGAGAAAATATTCCAATTAATTTACTTGAATTCATCTACATGCTGGAAGGATTCTGAATCCTTTTATTTAAAAGAAGTTGAAGGAATTGAATTCCTATTCCAATTCTAGTTCTTTGACAACGAACACACCAAAATGGATTCGAGATTCTAATTCCAACGAAAAGAACACGCCATCTCATGGGATTTTAATTTCAATTCCTTTGAATCCCCACGATTTATGTGAAACGAACGCGCCCTTAATGGAATTTCAGTCCATTGATCTTAGATTTAGAATGATTGAGATTAATTTAATAAATAAAAATTGATGAAAATAGCATGAAGGTAATAACTCACCTTTTTTGACTTTCTCTCTTCACATGCAAAGCACATGTCAATTGCCCCATCATTTTAAAATGTCCATAACTTTTTCATACGACATTATTTAAAAAAAATCACCATAATAATAAGCGTTTTTTTATCTTTAATATTAGTATCATATTGTTATATAAAAATAAAAAAAAATAATGGGTTTTTTTAATTATGTTTTTTTTTTGTTTTGTTAATTGTGTCTTTTAGTTGAGTTTTCATATGAATTGTATTATAGATTTTGATCATTATATTTTTCAATTGGTACTTATATTAAAGACAGAAATTAAAACAAATTACGTCATTGTGTCGTTTTGTTCGTCATTAACTTTTAGTCATTGTGTAATACGTTCATTGTCTTTTATTTAGATTGACATATGACAAATTCATTTAATTTGAGAAAAATAATATTGCGTTCATTGTATATTACGTTCAAGTCATTGTGTAATATGTTGTTTCCATTATGTTTTACGTTTCAAGTCATTGTGTTATATATATTCACCATTGTGTCTTACGTTTTAGGTTATTGTGTTATACGTATTCACCATTGTGTCTTACGTTTTATGTCATTGTGTTATACGTATTCACCATTGTGTTTTACGTTTCAAGTTATTGTGTAACGTGTATTAATCATTGTGTTTTATGTATTTTATTTTATCATTATTTTTACATATTATTATTACACAACGGTGTTATTAGTATTTAAAAAACATAATGATGAGTTGAAAGACACAATGACAAAAAACACAATGACGAAAAAAGACACAATGATAAGCGAAAAAACACAATGGTGTGCGAAAAGACACAATGACGAAAAAAGACACAATGATAAGCGAAAAGACACAATGGTGTGCGAAAAGACACAATGACGAAAAAAGACACAATGATGTGCGAAAAGACACAATGATGTACGAAAAGACACAATGACGTGATTTTTGTTTTAAATTTTATATAACAAAGATTATACTCATATTAAAGGTAAAAAAAAACGTTCGTTATTATGATGATTTTTTTTTAAAAATATATATCATACGTAAAAGTTATAAACGTTCTAAAATGATGGGTGTATTAACATGTGCCTTGAATGTGGAGAGATAAAATGTGTACAATTACCTCTATACAATTTTTCTTTTGGTCACCACTTGACACATGTCAATTATTTATGGCTTCTCACACTTCTTATTTTTATTACCATTTGTAGAGTAACTTGACCCTCAGTTTATAACATGTATTAAAAAACCGGTTAACAGATTTGTGCACCGCAACTACCAGCTGCCTAGCCACCTGCCCAAGACCGACTCTTCGGCTATTTACTCATGAAATTTGGTTTTGCAGCACTTTTGCTAGCCTAGCAATTGTTGAAGCCCAACTAATTGTTCAATATAGCCCACTACAAAACACAAAGCCCGTATGCTACTTTTCTTTTTATTCCCAAAACGACATACGAGGTTAAAAAAAGATAATTTTAAAGTAACAAGTGTCAAGTGTGTTAACAAGTATAAAATATAAAAATACTTCAAACAAGTATAAAACATAAAAATACTTCAATCAATATATTTGATACGAAACAAGTGTCAAGTGTGTTTTATTGCATGATTGATTAATATGCAATAGAACGTACTACGTGCACAAAATGCAAATTAGTTTCACTTCAAATTGTGTTTGGTTGCTTATCATTCATGAATGAAACGTGGACCAGAATAAAATCCATTCACTATTAATAGAACCTGACTTTCCTTCTTATTATCTGTTATCTATTATTTTAATAAGTATAAATGAGAGATTTTGTGTCACAAAAGTTAAGGACCACACTTTAGTATATCTTATATGTTTGTGGAATGAAAGCAAGGCTTTGGTTATGGTTGGGTAGCCATTCTAGTGGTGGTTTAGTTAATTGCGATTATCTGCCTGTGCAAGTTCGAGCCAACTTTTTTGTGAAGAGTATTAAGGTTTATATTTTCTTTCTTTATGGGTCTTTTATAGGCTTTAGTGTTGGGCCATGTCTACCTATTGTAAACTCTTTCTTAGGAGGCATAGATAGTGTTTTTTCCTTAAAGGCAGGAGCCATATATTGTTAATTTATAAAATATATGACCCGTATATTACATGGGAAATAAAATATATAATACAAATAATAAGAAGTTTAGAAACTTCAAAGAAATGTTGTATATGATCATATTTCTTGGGTGCTGCTAAACATACCCCACCCCCATCAATTTTTACTAAACATACCTTTTCCCTTAGGTTTTACATTAATACGATTTAGACTTTTTTGTTGTTTTTTTTGTCATTTTGTTATCTTTTATTATCATTAAAATTTTTATAAAAGCATTTTATTCTGTTTTTATTTAACAATTTTTTTTTCTATGTATCTTTTATGTATATTTAAAAGCCTTTAATAAAAACATATTTTTTCTTACTTAGAAAAACATTTTTTTTCTTATCTAATAAACATTTTATTCTTGTTTTAAAAAAATGTTTTTTTTTCTATACTTGTTTTAATATTTTTGAAGAGCGTTTTTTTAAATTAAGAGAGTTTACATTCTTTTATAAAAAATCATATTGGTTTTTATAAATAAAAAGGTTAAATAACATACAACTTGATAAACAAATTTGGCTCTTTTCTCAAGTAACATTAACTCATATATCTAAACCTAACAAAAAAAATATTAAATTGTTTTGAATATATTTTATAAAAAATAAAATAAAAAACTAGCTAGAGAAAACATACAAAAACTTTTTATTACATGTAAAAAAAATAAACAAACTTTTAATAAGATCTTAATGAAATAAAATAATAAAATCAATAACAAAAATATATAAAAAAATTGTAAAACAAAAATAAAAACTTAATAGCTTTTTATTTGATATTTTGAGAGAATTATAAAATAAAATAAGAGGGACTATAACGTCAATTACAAATGTTAAGGGGAAATGAAAGTTCAGAGGGGGTGTATGGTTAGCAAGGGAGGGGGTACGTTTAGCCTGGCCCTATTTCTTTTGTTGAAATTGATTATGTGATAAATGTTTATGAAATAAAAAATACGGGAATTGACGGTTTCCAGAAAAACAAACATCTCGGATTAGGATGATTATGTTGAGAAAATTAAATTAAAGATTCAAAATTAAATAATCACATTATCTGGAAATTAAATTAAATAGCATAATTAATACTTCATATATATGAAGTGAGAAACTTTTCATAATTCAAAGTGAATTCACGAGCCCTTATCGTTAAACATTGTTGACTTCTTTAATAAAAATAAGTTATACATTTAGCATAATAATATTTTATGTATTAAAGTAATGAAATTGATACTGATAAAGTAATGAAATTGATAGTAAACGAGTTATTAGGTTCGTTTAGGGTAAAACAAGTAGTGTTCGGTTTGTGAAAAGAACGAGTAAACGAAGTCGGTTTTGCATGAAACTTAGTAGGATACTAAATCAGACCTTATTATGTGATAAAAATGTAGACTTGATTATTAAAGTGGACTAAATGCCTGTCAAAATATATATTTGGTTAACATTACTTTGCTATGAAGTAATGTTTATGAATGTGAATGTTTACAAAATACTTTCAAGGTTAAAGGGCCATAGCCTCGATTGATTGTCTAAGCTATAAATTGAATAACTTAAATGTAACTCCTACCTTATTACGGATACTTAGAATGATAATAATAAAAATGCAGGATCTTAATCTACTCGCTTATGTGATTGCTACTTGATTATAACCTCGTTACTTGCACGAACTTCGAGAAAATGGCACGTCGGTTTGTCACGGCTATTTGGCACGCCTTTCTATTCTATGTGTGTGAAAATGGAGTGTGATTTGGGATGAGAAGACCTCATACCCGTCACCCCCTTTTATAGGCAATTTCTACCACCCATCGCGATATGCGATGGGTTCCTTCCTCCCCCATCGCGTGTCGCAGCGCCGCAATTATAGCCGCCTTACCAGATAGATCGTGACACATAGCCTGTCATATCGTGCACGTGTTGACACGTGGTTAGACAAGTGTTCAGTGACTCAACATCGGTCATCGCGCTACATGATGGACTTCATGGGGTGAGCCATCGCATATCGCTATGCCGCCCAAAACTGGGTCTTTGTGCCAGTCCATAGCGTATCGCGATGGGATTATGGCTTATTTCATCGCGTATCGCGATGAATCGATTTTTCAGAATTTACAATCTTGGTCCCTAAAATTATAAAGTTAGTATTTTTGGCATAATTATTCTAGGGTAATTTACGCGGTGTTACATCCTCCCCACCTATTGATTAATCTCGTCCTCGAGATTTATTGGAATAGATAGGGATATTTCTTTTTCATTTCTGATTCGAGCTCCCACCGGGTCCTCGCCTTGAATCCCATTTTACTTTCACGATCTTGAGTCGTTTGTTCTTGAGAAATTTGATCATGTTATCTTCTATTTGAATTGGTTGTTCTACAAACTTAAGCTTCTCGTTGATCTTCACATCCTTTAACGACATGGCAAGAGTTTCGTTGGCTAAACATTTGCGTAGATTCAATACATGAAGCACGTCATGGATACCTTTAATTTCATCGGGTAATTCTAGTCGGTAAGCAACCAGTCCTATTTTACCAAGTATTTTGAATGGTCCAACAAAACTTGGACTCAGTTTTCCCTTCTTTCCGAATCTTACTACACCTTTCCAAGGCGATATTTCAACAAAACTCTATCTCCCTCTTTGAACTCTAACGGCTTGCGATGAACATCCGCATAGCTCTTTTTTATCTCTTGCTGCCTTCAATCGTTCACGGATTTGTATAACTTGATTAGTGGTTCTTTGAACAATTTCGGGTCCTGATAACTGACTATCACATGTTTCAGACCAACATACAGGTGTCCTACACTGCCTCCTATACAAAGATTCAAATGGTGCCATTTGGATACTCGTATGATAACTATTGTTATACGAGAATTCCGTTAAAGCAAGATGAGTGTCCCAACTTCCTCCTAAGTCGATGACACATGCACGAAGCATATCTTCTAAGGTTTGAATTGTGCGTTCACTTTGGCCATCAGTTTGGGGATGGTATGCAGTACTTAAGTTCAGTCGAGTCCCCATTGCCTTTTGAAATCTTGACCAAAAATTTGAAGTGAAACGGCTATCTCTATAGGAAATGATGGATAGTGGCACACCATGTAAAGATACTATGTTTTCATAGTACAATTGTGCTAACTTATCCATGCTAAACGTTTCTTGTATCGGAATAAAATGGGCAGACTTGGTAAGTCTATCTACAATAACCCAGATTGCATCGTTTTGGCGAGAAGTTTTAGGTAACTTCATGATGAAATCCATGGTTATCATATCCCATTTCCATATTGGTATTTTAGGTTGTTTTAATAATCCTAACAGCTTTTGATGTTTGGCTTTTACTTTAGAACACGTTAGGCATTTAGTAACATATAAGGCAACATCCTTCTTCATACCAATCCACCAATAATCATCCTTTAGATTGTGATACATCTTGTCACTTCCCGGATGCATCATATACTTGGACTTATGAGCTTTTCAAGAATCTTCTCTCTTAAATTTCCGACCATTGGTACCCAAATCCTTGTTCCGAGTCTAAGTATCTCGTCACTTCCTTTAACCAATTGATCGATGGTACCGTTTTCTTTTTCGGCTTTAATGTTTCCTTCTTCCAGTGCTAACTTTTGAGCTTCTTTAATCTGACTAGCTAAATCTACTTTAAGTTCCAATCTAAGAGCTCAGACTCTCTTTGGCATTTTATGTTCTTTTCTACTTAAAGGCATCATCCACAACGTTCGCTTTTCCTTCATGGTATATGATCTCACAGTCGTAATCATTAAGTGTTTCCATCCAACACCTTTGCCTCATGTTCAATTCCTTTTGCTCAAATATATGCTTCAGACTTTTATGATCTGTGTATACTATAAACTTTACACCATACAAGTAATGTCGCCATAACTTCAGCGCGAAAATAATTGCGCCTAATTCAAGGTCGTGTGTGGTGTAGTTCTTCTCATGAATTTTTAATTGTCTTGAAGCATAACCAATTACTTTCTTTTCTTGCATCAAAACACAACCCATTCTCGTGTGCGAAGCATCACAGTATATGGTAAAGTTATCCAATCCTTCTGGTAAGGCCAAGATAGGTTCATTGGTTAACTTTTGTTTAAGTGTTTCAAATGCTTCCTCTTGTTTTTGTCCCCATTCAATCTTAATTGTCTTTCTTGTGAGTGAAGTTAATGGGATAACTATTCGGGAAAAGTCTTGTATGAATCTTCGGTAATATCCGGCTAAACCTAGAAAGCTTCTGACTTGAGTTGGGGTCTTGGGTTTCTCCCATTTAGTGATGGCTTCTATTTTAGCTAGATCCACTTGAATACCCTTCTCGTTTATAATATGACCAAGAAATTGAACTTCGACAACCAGAATTCACATTTGGAAAATTTGGCGTACAATTTCTCGTTTCTTAGGGTTTCAAGTATGATCTTGAGGTGAACTTGATGATCGTCCTTAGATTTTGAGTAAACAAGAATGTCATCAATGAAAACGATAACAAACTTGTCAAGATATGGTTTACAAATACGATTCATCATGTCCATAAAAGCCGCCGGAGCATTAGTGAGTCCGAAAGGCATCATGGTGAACTCATAATGTCCGTATCGGGATTTTGAATGTTGTTTTGGGTATATCTTATTCTTTCACTTTCAACTGATGGTAACCCGATCTAAGATCAATCTTCAAAAAACAACTTGCTCCTTGGAGCTGATCAAACAAATCGCCGATTCTTGGAAGTGGATACTTATTCTTGATCGTAACTTTATTAAGCTCTCTATAATCTATACACATTCTCATCGATCCGTCCTTCTTCTTTACAAAAAATATTGGAGCTCCCCATGGTGACGAACTCAGTCGCATAAATCCTTTTTTAAAAGCTCATCTAACTGTTTCTTTAATTCTTTCATTTCCGTTGGTGCTAGTCTATAAGGAGACTTAGCTATTGGTGAAGTTCCTGGCACAAGATCAATTCTAAACTCTACTTCTCTATCAGGTGGTGCTCCTGGTAACTCGTCAGGAAACACGTCTTGAAATTCAGATACGATTGGTACTTCTTCTATCTTCTTGGGTTCGGGTTCTTTAGTTACATAGGCCATGAATGCAAGACATCCTTTACCTAAGCAACTACTTGCTTTTATCTTAGAAATTATTCCTACCTTTCCTGTTTCTTTATCTCCAGTGATACGAGTGGTTTTATTGTTAAACGTTCGAATGTCAATGGATTTATCGTTACATAAGATACAGGCTTGATTAGAAGATAACCAGTCCATACCTAGAACTACATCAAAACCTACCAATGTCATGGGTAACAGTCGTACAGGTATGACGTGATCGGCTAAGGAAATAATGGCGTTATTTAAGGCTTCAGTTATTCTACTTACACTTCCATCAGCAGTCTCAACTTCGTAATGTTTATCTAGTTTAACTAAGGGTTCATTTAATAGACTACATAATTTATAATCTATAAAACTTTGGTTTGCACCTGAGTAAAATAAAACCCTAGCATAAACATTATTAATAGGAAACATACCGATGATCACATCTGGTATGTCACCTGCCTTCTGCGTATCCAGCATGAAGACCCTTGCGTTTCCTTTCTTGGCATCGGTCTTGGCACCGCTACCACTTGCACCAGCCGCTGTTGTCATCGACTTCCTCTTTGGACATTCCGTACTAAAATGCCCATTTTTGCCGCAAACGAAACACACCACTGCCTTTTTCTTGCATTCAGCTTCAGCATGACCCAGTTTCTTACAGAAATTGCATACAATGGTATTTAGGGGTCATTGACATCTTCCGAAGTGTCTTCTACCACATGTCTTACAGACAGGACGAGTACACGAACGCCCCTTCCCTCTTCTTCTCAACTTTCCTAACCTTTCCTACAACTGGCATCTTGTCATCATCTCTCTTCTTCTCATCTCGGTTCCTAATCATCCCATCCATTAGATACCCTTCCAACTCCATAGCAGATTCCGTCGTGGACGGCATATGTGAACGAACTAAATCACGGATTTCGATTGGTAAGCCGTAAATGTATCGTGTTACTTTATTGATTTCAGGAGTGACCATATGAGGGACAATTCTGCAGTATTCAAGGAACTTGGTGTTATATTCCTTGAGGTTTGTTCCCACTACCTTATGGTTCCACAGCTTGGTTTGTAGTTGATACATTTCATTAATCGGGAACAACTTTTTTAATATCATTGCTTTAAATGTTGCCAATCCAGGTTTTATAAATTCTCTCTACCCTTGATTCCAATCAGGGTATTCCACCATTTCAGGGCTTCTCCCTTGAACATCTGGGAGGTATATTGAACCTTCTCCCTTTTCGTACATTTGCTAATCAGCACAATTGATTCTATTTCCTCCAACCATCGGAGGGTAACGACTGCTCCTTTGTCTCCATGAAACTCTTTGGGATTATAAACTTAGAAGATTTTGAAATCACAACCTTCTTGAATTCTTAGCTTCTTAGTTTTCTCATGCAAGTGATCTTCAGCAGTCAAACCTTGATCACTCTCTTCTTTCTTTTTCTCACTTTCCTTTATCTTACTCTCTTTCTTTTCTATTTCTCTTTTAGATTCTCTCTGTGAATTAACAGTTTCACTTTTGCTTCGACTCACCCTTTTATTGGAATGTGAGGCGGTTCGACTTGGGTCATTTTTCATTAAATCATAGAGTGGTGTTATAGCTTCTTTTATCAGATCACGA
Source organism: Bidens hawaiensis (assembly GCF_021521415.1). Classification (NCBI taxonomy): domain Eukaryota; kingdom Viridiplantae; phylum Streptophyta; class Magnoliopsida; order Asterales; family Asteraceae; genus Bidens; species Bidens hawaiensis. The sequence continues at coordinate 149,742 of NW_027495090.1, read as the reverse complement.
ATACCGAGCACGTAATCCTTCGGTATCGCTTGATTGTTCTCTTCTACAGTATTTTCTTTATTGTTGTTTATTTGCATATCGAGATTACTGTTAACTTTATCTTGTCCTGACAGCTGTTACATGAATAAGACAAGATTTAGTAAAAGACAAACTTTCTTTATAATACATTATTTATTTACAAGAAAGAGTACATAACGGTCACATAATAACGATTCCTAGTCCTTAATCCACTTTTTAACAAGATTTTTCATGTTGTCACATTTCTTAACTATTTTATTTCCTATTCTTTTCTTGTCCACTTTCTCGTTCCTCAGCTCGTCCATCACCGAGTTAGGCGGGTTAGGATATCCCGTAGGCACAGATGCAGCTGGGAAGAAATAAGTGTTCTCTTGTGGATAGAGGTGTAGATTTGCAACGTATGCATGCATTTCCTCATCATGAATGTTGGTAGTATAAAATTCTTCGATAAGGTTTGCCTCATCGCGGATCACATTAGCTTGCTGGGAAATTGATTGTCTTGGCCCAACATATGGAGGAAAATAAAGATTCTCATTCTCCACTTATTCTTCCTCGGGATCCTCTTCTTCCTCGGGATCCTCCTACGATTCATAAGGATTTATGATTTGTGATTGAACTAATCTCTTTTTATAGGGTAAGATAACCCTCATCCTTGGTTTACGGCTTGGTTCGGCAACTGTTTGTGGAACTTGATATGGGTAATCCGGTGGTGGCGATCCAAGGTGCCATTTGCTTTGGTTAGAATGGCAGTCCATCCAACTTGAAGAATCAGTCTCTTATTTGATCTTACTCTGCACTTCATGCTCCTTGGAAGGATGATAAGTTGGAATTTTAGAAGTATAGTACTGGGGAATGTTGTCGGCAGTGTTGTCGGAGTTTTCAGTTGGGAATTGCTTACTCCCTGGGAGATACAAGTGTTGGCTCCCATATGGTAATGTCGGAATGCTCAGTTGATTGTGATTGAAAAAGATAGTATAATAACTATTGCTACTATCCATATTGGATGGTTCGTAGATGAATGTCGGTTTTGATCGAATGGTAGCTCGGCGTCTATGACCAAAATAGTTAGCATAAGACATCTGCACTTAGTTAAATTTAGGGATAGGAAGTTTACCAATCCTATCTTATCCCTACGAATAATAATAATGATAATAACTTTAGGGTTAAAGCCTAGGTACTAATGTTTAAATACCTAATTCGCTGAAACTGATGGCTCTGTTACCAACCTTTCACACCCCTACTTAGGGCCTAGGCGTGTGACCACAAGTTAGTACCTGTTTTGTAAATATATCAGATTTATGGGTTAATTTTAGCGGAAGACTTTAGGTTTGAATATAATATTAATTTACATTGAAAATTTACTTGGGAATTAAATACCCAAGTATTCAGTTTACAAAATATGTGTTCATAGTACAAGGATTTAGTTTATCAAAAACGGATCCATCTTATAACGCGTTTCTATCTTTATAAAGACTCCAATCCTTGCTATTGCTACTTATGCTTAATTACCTGCAATGGGTTGAAAAAAAATATGTCAGCTATATGCTGGTGAACACGTATGACTCTATAAAACATTTGAATGACAGTTACAATACAATTATAGTTTTCTGTACACTCAGCAGAAGTATTTCTACTTCTGGGCTTTGTACCACTACCCTACACACACACAAGTGTTCCCTGAGCCATGTAGCCCCTGCATGGAGAACTAGTTATGACTATTAGCCCATGGCCGTTTAGCCTTTGATTGGTTAGGCTGGACAGTTATGCATGGATAAAGACACACGTGTAATTGGTCTGAGTTGCTTTTATTTTCTATCTTGTATTATAATGTTTTTAGAGATCACGTAATCTCATATAAACGTTGACTGACTCGTTAAGACAAACACACGTTCATCTTATCGAGTATAAATATGTTTTGATTGATTGAAAACGTTAACGTATTTACCTGTACCGTCGGTGTTGGAAAACCTTGACTGAGAATGATATTTAACCTATACATAAATAGGTTTGTATGAATATCTGAATGGTGTTTTGATTAAGCTATGATTACTAAGCTTAACCTTGAAATCGTTTATCTTTTGATTATGAATGAAAACACTTAGTTTTTATGTGACGTTTTATGTAGCATGTTTTGGCTTAATAGGTCATAACACGTTGGTAAGTTTCTCCAGGTAAGTAAAAGGGTCCCTCGGTTGATTGGGATTTGTACGAATTACTTTTCCTTAGGCAAGAAACTTACTACTAGTGATATCACCCTTACAGTTTACTACATGCCAGTCAAAATATATCTTTGGTTAACATTACTTTGCTATGAAGTAACGTTTATGAATGTGAATGTTTAAAAAATACTTTCAAGGTTAAAGGACATAGCCTCGATTGATTGTCTAAGCTATAAATTGAATAACTTAAACGTAACTCCTACCTTAATACGGATACTTAGAATGATAATAAGAAAAAGGCAGGATTTTGATCTACTCGCTTATGTGATTGCTACTTGATTATAACCTCGTTACTTGCACGAACTTCGAGAAAATGGCACGTCGGTTTGTTACGGCTATTTGGCACGCCTTTATATGCTATGTGTGTGAAAATGGAGTGTGATTTGGGATGAGAAGACCTCATATCCGTCACCCCCTTTTATAGGCAATTTCTACCACCCATTGCGATATGCGATGGGTTCCTTCCTCCCCCATCGCGTGTCGCGGCGCCGCAATTATAGCCGCCTTACCAGATCGTGACACATAGCCTGTCATATCGTGCACGTGTTGACACGTGGTTGGACACGTGTTCAGTGACTCAGCATCGGTCATCGCGCTACATGATGGACTTCATGGGGTGAGCCATCGCGTATCGCTACGCCGCCCAAAACTGGGTCTTTGTGCCAGTCCATAGCGTAACGCGATGGGCTTATGGCTTGTCCCATCGAGTATCACGATGGATCAATTTTTCAGAATTTACAATTTTGGTCCCTAAACTTATAAAGTTAGTATTTTTGGCATAATTATTCTAGGGTAATTTACGCGGTGTTACAATAGGGTTAGTTAATTGATAACTATAATATATATACAGTTAGCCGTGCTCAATTAAAGAATTGGATTATTATTAACTCCGAGCGTAACCGGATTCAGGTGAGTTTCTAGCCCCATTTTCTTGTTATGTTTTCGGGGATGTGTGCATACTCAATGTGAATTTGTATGTCATAATGGTAGGTGTATGTCATAATGATAGATGTGATAGTTATATTTATGTTATAAATGCATGTTTGACGGTACGTGAACGATCTTCGGATATTGCACGTATTGTCAAGGGAGGTAATGTGAAGTAAGTATGGAATGAGTATGTAAAAGAAAGTATGTATGAATAATGTATGTATGATAATGAAAATATTGAAAGTATGTATGAATGTTATAATTATAAAGACAAAGAAATGTAAGGTATGGTTTTACAGTAGATAAGGGAACCGAACCCTAATAATATTTGAGGCAAGAGGGAACCGAACCCTAATAATAATCGAGGCAAGAGGGAACCGGGCCTAATAATATCCGAGGCAAGAGGGAACCTGGCCCTAATAATACTCGAGGAAAGTAAGGAGAAATGCTCTTTAAAACGTATAAGTATGTATGTAAAGTAAGATAAAATATGAAAATATGAAAAGTGTGAATGTATGAAAGAAAGAAAGTATGAAAGTATGAATGAATGAAAGTAATTAATATGTGTCTTCGGATATGTATAAGTATGTACGTGAAGGTAATGTATGTTGCCTAATTAACTAGAACTCACTCAGCGTAGCTGACTTTTAGTATGCACGCAGGCGAATATGATGAACGAGCTGGCTAGAGGGGGACACATGGCATGGACTGAGCTGACTGGCATCTAGTGAAGAATAGTTATGATGTTTTATGTTAAGATAATTTGAAAGTTAAAAGTTATGATATTATTATTTTATAATGAATGTTTGATGTTATTATATTCCGCGAAATGGTTTTAACTAACTCTGATATTTAGAACTGTGTTTATGAGTATATCCAATGTCCAAGTAGGGCATCGGGACCGGGGCCTTGCAATTATGCATCTAGAGGGTATTATAACGCAATTAAACGCGTCTACACCATCATACATTCGTCGAAATCAAAACCTATATAACCAAATGGATTATCTTGACCTTTTGATAGATGTTCTTGGCCTTCGTCTTGCCGGCTATGTTCTTATGAAATTAACCCCCAATATAACAACGTATAAGGTAACTAATTATATGGTTCTGCTCGTCATCTTACCAAGACCGTTAACCCCAAGGTTAATCGGCCAAAGATTAATGTTTTGGCCGATTGATCTTGTTAGGGTTCATAATATAATTTGGTTATGCTTCTGTTTGGTTATATATAATCACTCTCATCTTTTAATCAACTAACACCCTAGCCCAATTGGCTAGGGTGGATGAGTTAAGATTGTATGCGGTTGGGGGCGCGAGTTCGAGCCACCCCAGCACGTTATTACCTCTTTTTTACTTTTATAAATTGTTTTAGTGATTATATTAATATATTTAATCATCTTAACTATATTGTAAATATTATAAATATAATAATTAGTTTATATTTAATCAAAACCAACATATTAACTAGTCACTTTTCCGAACCTTGGTTAAAACCATATGTGTGTGTGTGTGTGTGAATAAATAAGAGTTATTAAAAATTGATAAAAGTTTTAATAATAAAGACTTAAAAAGGTTTTAGTTTAAAATTATATAATTAAAAATATATAGATTTATTAAACATTGGTCAAGTATTTTTATAAACAATTATATTTTATATAAATATTATTATTTATTAGATACAATATTAGTTGAAAGGTAATCTTTATTAATAAATAACAAATCAACTAAATTATTACTTCACAAATATCGATCGATCTCAAATTGTTATTATATTAGTTATTACAACGTTAAATAAAAATAAATACTTATAAATAAAAGGATTTAGTTTTGTTACAATTATATATATATATATATATATATATATATTTATTTATTTATTTAATAGCCTTTATAAAATTAGTTCTAAATAAATTATTTTTAAACTCTCATATACCCGAACCTTGGTTAATACCATATGTATGTGTGCGTGTGAATAAATAATAGTTATTAAAAATTGATAAAAGTTTTAATAATAAAGACTTAAAAAGGTTTTAGTTAAAAATTATATAATAAAAAATATATAGATTTATTAAACATTGGTATAAGTAATTTTATAAACAATTATGTTTTTTATAAATATTATTATTTATTAGATACAATATTAGTTGAAAGGTAATCTTTGTTAATAAATAACAAATCAACTAAATTATTATTTCGCAAATATCGATCGAACTCAAATTGTTATTAATATATATTAGTTATTACAACGTTAAATAAAAATAAATACTTATAAATAAAAGGATTTAGTTTTGTTACAATTATATATATATAATAGCCTTTATAAAATTAGTTCTAAATAAATTATTTTTAAACTCTCATATACCCGTTCATATCTCAAATCCTTATTAGTCCATTTATTAATTCGTAGTATTCTCAGATTATTATTACTTAGGATTTGTTCTTTGATATATCTCGTCGAGCGTGACGTTTATTGATTTCCATTCTTATTGCACTTATTCCAACCTTCGCTTATTGATAAGGTGAGTAATCACTCCTTTTCTTTTACTTGTTTTCAAATCTTTTGGGGACATATACGTACTTACATTATTTACTTATTATTAGTATTATCACTAGCAATTGTTAACCTTGTGTGCTATCAATTATGTGTCTAACTTTTTATATGTTTATTTGATCGCATTCGGAGAGGTTCATCATATTCACATTTAGTATGATCATACGACTGTCGTAGTGGCCAGTGTCCGATTGAATGACAATGGTTTCACCGACAACTCACTCATGGTAACCAACGCCTGATTCGAATGGCAACAGTTTAGACCGCACTTTATTATCTGTTTGAATTGTTTACATGTTATGGCTTAATCGTATACCACATTAAGGATAGTTTGCTTTCTCATATTATATTGTATTGAATTAACTGTGTTTTACTCACTCAACCTTGTGTTGACAAATCTATTTTTATTTTATACGCATATGCAGATTATCGTTTGAACTAGTTGCAAGATTTGGTGAAGAACTTAAAGATATTCATATTAGAAGAAATAAATCAAGACTTAGCTTAACTTTTGAAATTGATTTATATTGTTGCTTTCATTTCCAATTATGTACTTTGTTTGTTTGAATTTATATGGATATTTAATTCAAATTAATAGATATTGTCACTCTTAAATATTGCATGACAGTACATTGAGAGCTGTGAACAATCAGCTCACGCCCCAGCATTTCCGCCTTAGGTTGGGGTGTGACACATTGGTCCACCTCAATTAGTATATTATTTTTTTATTTTATTTTTTGTTATAGTTCTGGTAAAATAACACACGTAACAAAAATCGATCAAATTCACGTCGACTTATCACATCAGTGCTTGGGACCGACTACGCTTTGGTTTTACCGACCCGCCCTGGCGCGGTTGCGCCCTGTAAATCACTAGTTATTGATTAAAGTTAAAACATGCTACTCTAATGTTTAAAATATTACCAAAGACCCCCAGACATTACAATCACTTGTTAAGTTACTAGTTATTATCATATTTTGTAAGAGTAGCCTACGCAAACAGTCTATGAGGATTGATTACTTTTGTCATTTTCATCCGATAAATTGATTTTTATTTAGAACTTGAGGTCTTACGAGTTCGATTATTTTCATCAAATTTGCTCTCTCCTTATATTTTGTAACATTAATTCAAGGGCAATTTGGACATTTTAGCTGTTTAAAGGGCTATTTGCAAATTCTTCAAACTTGTGAATAATGGATATTATTATATTTATATATAACAATTATAAAGTTTGGTGTCGCTAAATGCCGACTGGGCCACTTGGCGGAACAATATCGATCATTGAATTTTCTTTTTTTGTTTTTTTTTTGTTTTCGGTTTTAGTTTAGGTATCGTGACAAACATAACGAAAACCAAACGAATTCACGTAGACTCGGGATTTCAACGGCTGGGAACGACAATGCTCGGGTTTTACCAACACCTGATTTTACCAACCAACGGCACCCCATTGGTCCACCTCATTTTTTAATATATTTTTTTCCATATTTTAACTCTGGTACCCTAACGAAAGTAACCAAAACTGACCAAACTCATGTCGAGTTACCACTTCAAAGCTTGGGATTGGCAACGCTTGGGTTTTACCACCGTCGTGGTTTACCGACTAAAGAAACGTCGAATATTTATTATTTTATATGTTAATTTGACGAATTTATTTTTCGGGTTTTAACGTTCAAGTTTTGTCGAAGGTTTCTAAACCGTAACGAGCATAACCGATAATGTCTGAATTCGTGTCGACTCACCATGGAAACGCTTGGGTTTTACCAACACCCGGTTTTCAACGTTGGGGTTTCACAACATTTCGCTTTTTTTTATTTCCCGCACTGTAATGAATGTAAGGCCCCGGTCCCGGTGCCCTACTTGGACATTGGATTTACTCATAAACATAGTTCTAAATATCATAGTGAATTAAAACTTTTTCGCGGAATAGATAAATGTCAAGCATTCATTACACAAGTCTTAAAATTTAAACAATATTAAACATGTCTTTAAGTTCAAACATCTTTAGTTAAGTCTTCATATGTCAGCTTCTTTATTCTTCTGCCATGTGTCCCTCTTCAATCCAGCTGTCTCATCCTACTCATATGCGTTCATACTAAAAGTCAGCAACGCTGAATGAGTTCTAGTTAACCAGGCAACATACATTGCATTCACATACTTACTTATATGTTTCCGAAGATACATATTACTTACTTAACATGCTTATATATCTTTCGTACATACAAAGGTATATACCTTCATTATTACTTTCATTCTTTCTTTCTTTCATACTTTCATATTGTATCTTACTTTACTTACATACTTATAAGTTTTAAAGAGCATTACACCATCCTTCCTCGAGTATTATTAGGGCCCGGTTCCCTTTCTGCCTCAGATATTATTAGGGTCTGATTCCGTTCTTCCTCGAGTATTATTAGGGCCCGATTCCCTTCTGTCTCGAATATTATTAGAGTCCGGTTCCCTTCTTTCCGTACAACCATACCAAACCTTTCTTTATATTTATATTTATTATATTTATATTTATAAACTTTTGTACATACTCTCAATCTTTCCAATAGCATTCACAGATCTTTATACATCATACATAATCAATCACATATCATACACTTACCACTTAAGGTAAATGCATTAACTAATCACATCGAGTATGCACGCAGCCCCGAAACATAACAAGGAAATGGGGCTAGAAACTCACATGAGATCGGTTCCTTTTAGAGTTAATGGTAACTCATTTCCTTAACTGGGCGAGGCTAAATGTATAACAATTAAATGTAACAATTAACTATCACTGCCCATGTCTTATTTCTAGTTTTATATAACCCTCAATAAATGGGGGTCCGGGTGTCAGCGCCCCTGGCAGCGGGGTCTATGGGCGGCAGCCCCTAGCATGGTCCAAGGGGCAGAACCCCTGGCTGGGGTTAAGCTGCCATGTCAGCTTGGATAAAATTTATTTTCCTTAATAAGTCTTTACCAAAAACCTCATCAGAAAAACCGAAGTTCAATTATTTAATCAATTCGAATCTTCATTTTAAAAGTTACCTTTCAATGTTAATTATTTACTTATTCTTATATTACCCATCATATAAGTCCATATATATCGTTTACATACGTATGCGTCGTTTATCTTTCGTTTTATTTGGAAAATCACTTAGGCCCGTATAAGTCCCCTCAGTGCATAACTTATGCGCCGCATAAGTTATACGCCCGTATATGTCACTCTTAGTCATCAGGAAGCGTATAAGTTGCACCACGTATAACTTATACGCTCGTATAAGTTATACACCCTTATAACTTATAAGTCCTATAACTTATACGCTCGTATAACATATACGACGCATATGTTCAGTGCAAACCTTCTTCTTCGCATTTTTAAGGTTTTTCCCCGATTCCGGTGCCGTCGTTCATCGTGTTTGGCCGGAAATTGCTCGTTTTTAACCTGACCATGCTCAGTTGGTCTGTTTATGGGCTAAGGTGACCCTTAAGCTCGATAAACCACCCGACTCGATCTAGATCTAAACTTCAAACGACGGTCCCCGGCTGTGGTTTCGGGTCCCATGTTGTCGGGTTAACTGAGATAAACCATTTCTAACCTCGGTGTGTCTTGGATCGTTGAATAGAATAGTGTAGAGAGTGTTTGGCCTAAGTGTGTGTTTTTGATAGTGTAGGCTAATGTGTAGAATGATGAAGATGGAAAAGATTTAGGGTTTAAGGGATATTTATATTCCCTAAGCCCATGGACCTTAGACCCATTTTCATCTTAAGTCCATAATTAATTCCATCTATTTTAGCCCACCATCATTTTATCTTTATTATTATTATTATATTATTATTATTTTACTAACTCAAATTAATTCTTCCAGCGTAAGTAATATTTTAATATTATTCTTGGAAATTTCGGGATGCTACAATGAAAATCGACTGAATGATAATTTTCTCTATTTTAGTACCGGTATCATAACGAAAGTGATGGAAATCGACCAAATTCGCGTAAACTCACTGCATTTTGTTTTAATTATGATACGTTAACAAATGCAACGAAAATCTACCAAATGCCAATTTTGTTTTTGTTTTAGTTCCGATACCGTAACCAATGTGATGGAAATCAGTCGAATTTGTGTAGACTCATCGCCTCAACTTTCGGGATCGACAATGATCGGATCTTCCCAATGCCCGAGTGATACCGAATGACGCGACTCAACTGATCAACCTCATATTTTATATGTTTTTTGTTTTATTCTTGGTTTTTAGTGCCGGTATCATAACACACTTAACCGAAACCGACCGAATTTGCGTCGACTTACCTCCTCAACACCTAGGACCGACAGCGCTGGGGTTTATCATCGCCTGAGTTTTACAAACATGTCCGGTGCAACACGCCGAGTAAAACACTAGTTTTAAACAAAAAACGTCGTTTCCTTCTCACGTTTTCCGGTGCAAATCCGGTAGCCGCCACCTCGATTTTTTGCGATATGTTTAGCCCAATTTCGAGGAAAGTTTAACATCAATCGACTCGCATCCTCATTCCTATCAAAAGCCGTAAAACATCAATTGAAATTTGAAAAAGAACTTAGTGGAGCTAAAAGTTTTTTTTAACGGATGTCCAATGAAAACAATTAGCGTGAAAGTTGAGAAATGTGACAAAAATTTTCAGAGGTGAGATTATTATCGCTCAACTCCAAAAAATTGGGATTATTAAAATAAAATTATGCCAAATTTAAAAGATCTAATGAATTTCCAATAAAGAATATTTTGTTAAAATTTAAAAGTTTCAAGCCCGACCCCAGACATGGCTGATCTCGCCAGGGACTGCTCGCCTCGGCCCCCATAGCTTAGGGTTTGTCCCCCCTAAGAACCCACTGACATTTTCTAAATACGTAAATCAAAATAAATAAAGTGTGTACTTCACACTTCCTAAACTTGTTTGAGGTATGTTATGATTCACTTGGATTAATAAGTCAATTCAATTGTAATTAATTGATATTATTGACGCTAAAAATTCCAACACGAAATTCTCAGTTTCTCACCTCTTACGATTTTTTACATGTTGTATATCGCTTCAGAATTATTCAAAGACTTGAATTGTGATTGTGCTTCTCATTTCTTGTTTTGGTTAATACAGTAATTGTTTGTCCATTGTAATTTCTAGGGTAAATAAGTAATGTGCTAACAACATAGTTCTCAAACTATCCACAATGCCATGGGCTTCCTTAGCCCATATGCTATATCATGTCCTTACAAATAATTAAAAACTCTCATTTCATCTTCATCTCATCACCTACACACTACACACAACTTTTTATTAAAACATTTTCTTTTCCTTATTTGGGCCACTCATGCAAAAAGCAACAAAAACCAAGACCCTTATGGAAGGGCTTTGCTACTTCAAACACCTAAGGACATAATTTTCCAATGGTGATGACTAATTTTCCGGTGGTAAGTAGGGATGATCTCGGGAAGATACCGGTACTGATCCTGAAATTTGGAAATATTTGGTACCGGTATTTCGTGCAAAATGGTACCGATACCGAAACCTCAAAACTTTGTACCGATTCGATACTGATGATACCGAATTCGGTATCGGTACCAATCGGTACCACCGAAAATGATCAACCCTACTGGTGAGGACTAGTATCAACTTCTCATTTATCACAACCGAAATTCTCACACTCCACTGGTCGGATTCTTCATTCATGTACTTTGTGATTTATGTTCACCGAATGATTAGTTCTTATTTTGTAATTTTGTTTTGTGACTTCTATTTAGTTCTCAACTAAAGAGTTGACTCCGGTTTAGTTTTCAACAATTTGTGGTTAATGTTTACCCGATTCCATATTTTGTATTTTTGTATAGTGACTTCTGTTTAGTTCCAGCTAATGAGTTGATTCCTGTTTAGTTTTCTAATATTTGTGGTTAATATTTTATCCAAATTCTTATTTTGAATGTTGTTTTTTCCCTTTTTTATGAACTAGTGTATTCCTGACGCGCTTTGCGCGACGAACTCGCCGATAGACCCGAATATTAAAACGCGAATATGCAAGCACATCGTAACGAATATCACTTCGGCACAACAAAATAAAAGTTTATCTTAGTATCAAAAGAACTTGATTGTTATTGGTTCGGCTCAATACATGGTTTACAATACGAATATATATATATATATATATATATATATATATATATATATATATATATATATATATATATATATATTATTGCGAATAAAACTCCGTTTTCATCTGAACTTATATAACTTATTGCAAATACAAGTTCGTTTTAACGGCATGACATAGATAAAAACATGAGCATGTCGTAACGACATACTAAAAAGTTCTAAAAATATTGTATTTTAAACGTTACAAAACAATCAATAACTTCAATGTATAAGTAACAACAAAAAAAATATTTGGGAACAAAAACACATGTTAAGACACATACTAAAACCATGAAAACTTTGTTATGCTAATGTGAAAGTAAACAAAGTTAGCAAAACTAATGTTATGGCTCAAAATTAAAACAGTTTAAAACTTTGGGGGGGCTAAGTTGATACAATCTAAAACACAAGGACTAAAGTTACAAAAGCAAACAATTACTGTACATTGCTAAAGTACAATTTAGGGGGTGTTTGGGATTCTTTATTTTACTTTCTTATAACATTTCAATAAGTTAATAAGTTATAAAATTGTAACTTATGAACCTTTCCTCTCACAGTATAAGCAATCTCTAACACCTTATTACTTTTCAAAAAGTTAATAAGTCATAAGTTGATAAAAATAAGCAATTCCAAACACCCCTAATATATATATATATATATATAAAGTCAGGGTTATACATTTTACCTTAGCATTTATCCATTTTACTTGATTAGTTAATATTAATAATATTTTAACTATGTTAAGCTTATGACTCACTATTTATTAGCTTTTCCATGCATGTCTTTTTCTTCAACAATTTATTACTTTTTCTGTAATTGTGTACTATAGGAGTTGAACCCTAACATTTGAGAGACTCCATATAACAAATACCTTGACTTACTATTTACTAAAAGCTTTTTCTTTTCTTTTATTTTCTTTTTTTTGTCGTTTTAATGAATTAAATGGAATTTGAAGCTAGACATGTCTATGCATTATTTGTAGGGAATTTAAGGTATGGTTGTCATCATTCGCATCACTCCATTAGTGACATTATTTCTTTTATATATCAACCATCGTAAACAATGAAAATATTCGTCAGCCACACCGCATTGCACCGTGTTCATTGTGCACTCCTCTCACCCTTAAGCTATGCAATAGACCTCCCAAAGGATGTGAAAAGGCGTGAAAGGTTGCTGATTTGGCAATCAAAGGGTGCGAAGAACATCGTGCCGCCTGGCCAAACCACGTGACTCACAAAAATATTTCCCCCTCTGTCTCTTTTTATTGGCCAATAGGCTCCAATCTTTGACTCTCCTTTTTGTCTTTTCTTTGATTATTAGGAGAGCATATGGCCTCAAAGAATTAAGCGTGTGTATAGCATAGATTGAATGGTGGAATTAAATAATGAAAGAAAAGTTGAGGTGACAATGATGTATCGAATGATTCAAAATGGTGAAGAATAGAGTATAACGCATAGCTTTACGAAGATGCCTTGGAATAAGATTATTGATCTTCTTGTTAACTATCTTGGCATACAAGGTATTGCCAGTGATCAGTTAGAAATCAATACTCAAAAGACCGACATAAATTTTATTCAATTTTCTATGCATTACCAATTTTCTATGCATTACTGAAGAAATACGGATCTACTCCCCTTGACGGGTCTTAGATCCAATGAGTCCACAGGGTAGGATACGGTTAACGGCCAATACGATATGAACACAATTCCCAAAGTCCAATGACGTGAACCTGCAAAACAGATACCGTGAGCTCGTTATGGGAAGGACAAGAGGGGGGGTCTTCCCGTAACCACCCTCCGGCGTGAGAATAAGTACAATTCTGATGAAGATAATGCACTTAAGTAAATAGTGAAAGTACAGTGAGAGTGAATATGAATACCTCATGATGATTGTGAAGGTATTTATAACCGAAGGGTATGGGAAGGTGATCGGGCCAGCTGTCCCTTTGGAAGATGCTCTCGTAACAACCTGGACACGTGTCCTCATACTATAGGTTTAGTTTATACGTTGCAAGTGCATGTATAACAACCTGGACACGTGTCTTCACAGGATAGGATGATAGACAACCCTGGCCATGTGCACGGTTATAACGGCCTGACCAGGTATCCTTTACTAATTGGCAGAGACGTCACGTATTGCTCAAGAAAGCATCTTGGTAGATCTTCTAGAATGTTATTGATTAATGACAGCTGTCCCGGGGCATTACCTCATGATTATTTATGCGGATGAATATTCCGTCTTGCGGATAACTTCTGAGGGTGCCAGGATGGTTCCGCATGTCCTGTGAGGGTATTTCTTCTCCGGTGATTATGGGGGTGGTCCATATGTCCCGCGGGTGCCATATGAGGGGCTTCTGATTGACCCGCGAGTAATACTTAAGGGTATTTGGGTCTTTTCAGTACCCTACCTCTATAAGTCCCCCGGTCCAATGTTTCTTCCGCGTGAAGTACTTTATGCGGGTGAAAGTTGACCACTCGCAGGCGCATGTATCAGAAGATGTGACATTTGTGCCGGCTGTCACTGTATCCGACTGTTCGCCTTTTTCTCTTTTTCGAATTTCACTGTATCACATCGCATTAATTGCGATGGGTATAAATAGTGGAGTTTAACTTCTCATTGAAGTTTTATTGATTTTGAATTCTGAATATTACCTTACTTTCTCTCTTTGAAGCCTTCGATTATTCGCCCAATCTTTCTTGAAAACACTTCGATACTTCATTGGGTACTTATTATCATGACGAATGTTCAGTCTAAAATCGACGAAATAGAGGATTGATGGGACCAGTCTGAGTACCAGAAGCTCATTGAGACTTATGGTATTCCCCCGGAGTGGGGACCGGATTTCCCCTCTGGCTGTTCTATAGCTAGTTTCCCACCTCCTAGGAAAATGGCTGTTTATTCAGACTTCTTTGTCTATGGAAACTTCCATTTTCCTGTGACAAAGCTTTTTATGAGGGTGCTAAGTGCGTTTGGGACACATTTGTCTCAGTTACACCCTCGCGCTATCATGCGAATTCGACACTTTGAATTTGTGTGTATGGCTAATGATATGGTGCCCCGTCTTGACCAGTTCGTTGTTTTTTATCGAATGGCTAACCGGAATGAGTGGTTTACCTGCCAAGCGATAACTGGTAGGAGAATCGGCCAAGAGGTTGAGGGGGGGCTCTTTGGATTGGAAGAACAAGTTCTTCTGGATTCCTAAGGATGTGATACCGAATATGATGGCGCGTCGTCCGGTTAATGAAGCACTTCCTGAAATTGTCCCGGCTGTTCATGAGGGACAAGAGTGGTTTCGCATTCTAGCTTCCAATCCAACTCCCATGCAGGTATTACCTGAGGAAGCCCTCGTATGGGCTGGTATGAGCCGCTTATGGCCATCTCAGTTTTTGGAGCCCATGTTTTATGGCTTGGATGAGCGTAAGTTATTTTCTTTTTATTATTACAAGAGGGTTATACGACTAATTTTGGTGTTTCCCTTTCCAGGTCCAGGACCTATGCTAAATGCTTTGTTTGATGACAGAGGTCACGTGATGAAGAGTATTCGTGATGCGAAGGATATGCCTGTCCTCGAGAAAACCGCGAAATACTTCCTCTTTCCGGTGAAGGTGCGTGTTGAACCCGTTGTTTCGGACGCTACCTTTCAAACAGGTGCGTATATTCTAAATCCTCCTCCTCTTACTGCGCTTACCTCTGAGGGGATATTCATTATCTTTTCGTCGAGTGACGACTCATCGTCCTCAAAGGAAGAATACTTTGATGATACTCCTGAGGTTTCATCTGGGTCACACTTGTTGGCAGACTTGGCGCATAAACGATCATTTGGATCGTTCAAGGCTAGTGATGCGGGTGCGAGTACTACATACACCAAAGGTGAGCCAGTACTCAAGAAGCAGCGAACCCGTCGTCCCAAGAAGCCACAATCTGTTCTTGCGGATCGATTGAAGACGGTGACTGGTACGAGCTTTATTTTTTACCCTTTACTTCCATAATATGTATTTAAATAAAGTTTTATTGTGTGTAGATCCATCTATTGCTAGGGATGACATATCTGAAAGGTTGCCAACTCCGACTCCCATTGTTGAGAAACAACCATCGCCTCCTCCGGAGAAGGAGGCGGAAAATAAGCCTGCTACCCCTCCTACTGAACCGAATCTGGACGGATCCAATGTTCTGCCAGGGCCCAACGATTCTTTGGACTATCTTTTCCAGGTTGGGGGGTCACTGTTTATGAAGGGAATAACCCAACTGTGGATGAATCTGGGTTCCGGATTCATGAATCTCCTTCCCGACCTACTCCTCAATTCTTTTCTACTTCCTCATCGTTAACTACGGGTGCAGGAGGGAATTTTCAGTTTGGACCATCTGTTGACGAGGCTGGAAGGGGTACATCACAAGGTGCTCCTCAACAATCTTCCTCGATCCCCACGCGCCTTGAAACTTCAAGCTCCCAGTACTTTGGGGATGCTATTTTGGGAGGGGATTATGACCTATTTGTTCCTTCTTGGGACATTGTCAATGGGTCCCGGTTTTCTGACCCTATGACTTGCATGAACTTTATCAAGCACTGCGTGCCACCCGCGGAGATGGCACACCAGCGTGACCGTTCTCGCGAAGATCTTCATGTTGATCTTTCTGTTTCCTTGGCTAACAGTTTAGCTTTTAGCCAGGAAATCTTACGTGAGTGGTGTACAATGGGCGGAAAGCTAGGTGAGGCCTCTCGGGCCTTAAATGCTGCAAAGTAGGAGACTGAGGAGCATCGTAAAGCAGCGAGTGCAGCCATGTGGAAATAGTCCGACGCCGAGGCTACACTCAAAAAGGAAAAAGATCGAAATCTCGATGCTGCTCAACGATGGAAGGAGGCTTGTGAGAAGCAACATTCTGTTCTTGAGGCTGCCCGGGCTGAGACCCAAAAGAAAAAGGATGACTTGGCTCGGGCTCAAGAGGCAAATTCAGTCCTCGAAAACCAAGTGACTCTCCAGGGTAATCGAATTCAGGAGCTCGAAGCCGAGCTGAAGATGCAGAAGGAACAGTCATAACTTAAAGACAAGACTGCCACTGAAATGCAGTCTGCCTATGACTCCTTGCTGCAATCTCGTTCGGAAGCGAAGACTCGCGCCTCTGAAGCAAACAATGAATTACAAGCGCTTCGAACTAAGCCGGAGCATGCTGAGCAGGATCGATAATGGTTCCTCGACCGAGGGCTTGATTCTGTAAGTTTCCCTCATTAATTACTTATTCTAATATCTCTATAGATGCTAACATGTTTTATTGTTAGGTCATCCGGCACATCAAGGGAAGCACCGAATTAACTGATTGTTTCGTGAACTTGATGACTGCTTCAGAAGGAATTGGCCGGATGAAAGGCTTTAATGAAGGGATGGTGTTTGCTCAATCCGGTCAATCTGTTGAAAGTCATCCACTTCATGGCCTTGACGCGCAACAGGAGTATGACATGTGGGTTAAGGAATATGACACTCTGGTCTTTCCGCTGCAGAACATGCTTCCGGAATTTGCGTCCGCTGAAGATGGCGTGAACCAGCTGCGGGTCTATTTAGATGATGATTCATCCGAGGATACCTCCCCAAAGGCTCCGGAGGATATGTCAGCCCCTAACCCGTAGAGTAGACTTAGATCGTAGGGCTTTGTAAATACTTTCCATGTTTTGTAACCATCTTTTGCTTTATTAATGGAAAAACTTTTAGCTTTGTTAATATTTCACTTTTCTTTGAAATAATATCTTTTGCAAAGTGTTTTTGAATTTTGAAATTATGCAAGTTGGATGGTACTGATGACGTGGTGGAGAGAGAAATTTTAAGCGACGGCTGATGGGATGTGTATGACACTTCTTGACAACCTGTATACACTTTTTCGAATTTCCCGCCTGACGTGTCAATCATCCAACGGTCCGCCTTTCCTCTTTCCTCTGTTTGTCAGACGGTCGCATTTATTGCGATGAGTATAAATAAGCCACTTATAGTCTCGAATTCTTTCTTATCACTTTCAAACTTTCTCTTTCAATAGCCAACAGATCTGAATTCTTCACAACTTTTGCTTTCTACTCCATCACTTATATTACAATGGCCGTTAATAAGAAGAATCCTCCTGCCATCCACGAGGTTGGATGTAATATCAAAGAAAAGGATTTTGACGACGTGAGGAACGTGTATGGGTTGGCACCAGAATGGGAGGCTGAACGCCCGGCCAATGGTGCGTTAGCCACTGTTCCTCCGGCGAAGAAAATGGTCGTATATTTGGACCACTTTATGACAGGTAACTTTCGGTTACCGGTGAAAAAGTTCGTCCAATCCGTTTTAACGGCATATGGGATTCACTTATCCCAAGTTCATCCATTTGGGATGCTAAGAATTCATCACTTCGAATTCTGTTGCCAGGCCCATAACTATGATCCGTCTGTTGGCATGTTTGCCGTGTTTTACAAGATGACCCTCCGCGACGGTTGGTATGGTTTTGCCACCACCAGGAAAGGGAGTATGGGTTTCGAGTGGATCCACAGCATACATGGATGGAATTCGAAGTTTTTCTGGATCCGGGAAGATGTCATCCCGTTTACAATGACTCGTCGTAAGCCGGAAGACAAGTTACCGGAAGTCCTTGCTTCCGAGTATGAGGGTCGTGCGTGGTTCATTACTTTGACCAAAACGCCTACACCTATGCGTCCCATTCACTAAGGGGCGATGGTACATGCTAAGATGAGTCGTTTGTGGCCATTTCCTACCTTAGAACCTTACTTTGAAAATTCTGACGGGAGTAAGTTTTTACTTATAGCACTCCGGATTTTTATCTTGTTTTCCTGAGATTTGTCGATTTGCAGGTGAAGGTTCTATTCTTTCTACTCTTCAAGACAAGGTAGGAGGCATGATGGTACGTCGGCCAATTTCTCCTCACGACGTACCTTTCATGGAGCGTAAGCGGAGTAATTTCTGTTTCTCCACCAAACTTAGTCCGGAACCGGTGGTATCCGAGGCTATGTACGCTCAAGGTGAGAAGTTTGTCTTAAAAGGTGAGGGTATGCTTCAACCCCGACCCATTACTGCCGCTACTTCGAGCGGAGTGATAGTACTTATTTCATCCAGTGAGGAGTCATCACTCTGTGAGGAAGGGTTTACAGTTGATGCTACTAACCTATCACGTTCAACTGTAGGTCTAACCCACACGCTGGACTCGAAGGCCGCCAATAACCCGTCGACGGATGGTGAGGGTGATCATCGGGCAACTGATGATACCAATGTTGGTGATGGGGCGAAAGCCGCTGGTGTGGATGGAACGAAGGCAGCCGGCAAGCGTAAAGCTCAACCTACCAAGGCTGCTCCATCCAAGAAGAAGAAGAAGAAGGTGAAAGATATCAGCTTGGAGTCACGCCTTCATCACCGTGATGTTGTGGATACCTCTTTAGGTAATTTTAGTATCTCTTATATTTATTATCTTCTCCGACAGTAGTGTATCTGATGTATGATTATCATTTCATCAGTGGATTTGAAAGACTTTTCTGAGGACGTCTCAGGGTTGAAGGGCTCAAGTGCTCCAAGCTTCCAACCCCACCATCCTCACCACCAAACAATCTTCAAGATCCGATTAACTTGACCGATACTTCTCCTTTGAAGGAGAGAGAGATTGGTGATCTTGACGCCTCCCGTATGTTTCCAAACTTTAATGTTCATCAATTCAGAGATCAGGGCGGCGTCAGTGCGTTCCGTTATGGGGGTCAGACTTCCCAGCCTCCTCGTGAGGAGAACGCTACTCCGCATCGTCCTAATTGGACTCTGCGTGAAGATTCCACGTTCGATAACGTGGATCTTTGTTTCGAATATTTGCGGGAGAGCCTTCCCCCCGCCGAAAGGGAAAAGCAACGTCGTCGTATTCGCCAAGAGTTGTTGAACTCAAACTCTTACCACTTGGTGAATACTATCTCTACTAATCAAGAAATAACCCGGGACTGGTTAGTGATGAATGAAGAATGGGATGACTTGGAACTCAAACTGCTTGAGGCTAAAAAAGAGGCTCTTAAAGCTCTAACCGAGGCCCAAGAAAATCATCAAGCTAAAAAACAGGCCTTAGATCCAATGAGTCCGCAGGGTAGGATACGGTTAACGGCCAATACGATATGAACACAATTCCCAAAGTCCAATGACGTGAACCTACAAAACAGATACCGTGAGCTCGTTACGGGAATGACCAGAGTGGGGGTCTTCCCGTAACCACCTTCCGGCGTGAGAATAAGTACAATTCTGATGAAGATAATGCACTTAAGTAAATAGTGAAAGTACAGTGAGAGTGAATATGAATACCTCATGATGATTGTGAAGGTATTTATAACCGAAGGGTATGGGAAGGTGATTGGGCCAGCTGTCCCTTTGGAAGATACTCTCGTAACAACCTGGACACGTGTCCTCATACTATAGGTTTAGTTTATACGTTGCATGTGCATGTATGACAATCTGGACATGTACCTTCACATGATAGGATGATAGACAACCCTGGCCATGTGCACGGTTATAACGGCCTGACCAGGTGTCCTTTACTGATTGGCTGAGACGTCACGTATTGCTCAAGAAAGCATCTTGGTAGATCTTCTAGAATGTTATTGATTAATGACAGTTGTCCCGGGGCATTACCTCATGATTATTTATGCGGATGTATATTCCGTCTTGCGGATAACTTCTGAGGGTGCCAGGATGCTTCCGCATGTCCTGTGAGGGTATTTCTTCTCCGGTGATTATGCGGGTGGTCCATATGTCCCGCAGGTGCCTTATGAGGGGCTTCTGATTGACCCGCATGTAATACTTAAGGGTATTTGAGTCTTTTCAGTACCCTACCTCTATAATTACCTAGTAACCGAAGTCTGCATAATGCTTAGGTAATTAGCAATGCCAATAGAATATGGCAAAAAGTATTCATAGATTAAGTGTCACGGAGAGGTGATGCTCATTACTCTCTGTCACCTCTTCCATTTAACCTTCAAAATCGTTATACAAATATAAAAGAAAGACATATGAGCCAAGAGTGAATGCCCCTTTGGGTTGGTAACGTGGCCAAGGGGTAAAGAAGTTCAGGTGCATATCCAATTACAACCAATTAAACTACCACACTCATATTTTAATATGAAAAAATAAAAATTATATAACAATTTGATTAAAACATCACACATGTTTGATGATTTTTAGTTAATAAACACCTTCTTATATCACAGTAACGTGACATTACTTTTAATTAACTAACCATCGACTGCATCATATATTTTTATTATTAAAATACAAACTTTTACAGTAGAATTATATTTCTTTATAGCATCGATCTTTTCATTGGCATGACCTAAAGTAATAGTATGTCAATTATTTTCCTTTCACTAAATTCTCATTCCAGCTATAATACTATTATTGTATGTCTTTAAACATTTAAAGTTTATTGTTATAGTTAACAACAAACTTGGAATCTACTTAGCCCCGAAAAGGATGAGCCGGCCATGAAGGATATGTTTGGTCAAAACATAAAAAATCCCATCAATTGTGAGCGCATATAATTTAAGATCACATCTCGAACAAAGTACTATAGATAAATCATAAATGTCGACATGTTCCTTACACTAACGACACATTAAAAATATATGAAACCACTCATAACCAAATAAAAGAAACAAAAATAAAAACTAACCGGACCAATGGAAAATATAAAGGCATCTAAACGAGCATGAGCGTGGCTTGTTCATGTACATTCATTTAACTTTAATCAAACAAACGCACGGAAACAAACATTTACATGAGCCATTATGCTTGTTTGATACAAAAATGAGCCTATTTGGATTCTTTATATTCTAAATGAACGTAAAATAAACTACATGCTTTAAAGAACAATGAGATGAGTGTGTTTTTGTTTGTCCAATCTAAAAATTGATTCGGGTGTTGGTTTAATGCATGATGGGCCAATTTGTATTACTAGCAAACAGATCTACATGTATGTAAAGGAACATAAAAGAACAAACGTATGAACAAAAAGTCCATTTTCATTTATTTAACTTAACTATAAAAGAAAACCCATGTTCATTTTTAATTAAATAAACAAGCATAAGCGAACTTCCAACGACACAACTTAATGATGTTTGATTTAAAGCCAAGTGGGACCCAACCGGGCCCAAAAACCACTCCAACTTGTTTCTAGCACCCCAAAAAAAAACAATGTTGTACTTGAATTTTTATATCGTCCATGATTGCCTATTAATGCAAGTTCAGATCTTAAGGGTTAGTAATATCTAATGATGGTATATCAAACAGAATCTGGCTGTATCTAAATTGTTGATTATACGTGTATATAAAAAGGGATTTGTCAGAAGATAGGGTATACTAACCAACCAAAAAAGAAATATTCAAGTATTAAGAGTGGGTTTTAACCAATGTTTTTAGACCCGGCCCGGACGTTGATCCGGACGTCTTACCGGGTCAAAGGTCGGACCGACCCGGGAGGACGGACCGGTGTTTGACCCGGATGACGACATAAATAATATATATATATATATATAAAGTTGCATATGAAAAGATTACTAATTTCATAAAACTTACATAATGAGAAGGGTAAAGTTAAAATACAAAGGATAACAAAAATGAGAAGGAATCTAGTCCATTGATCTTATATTTGAATGGCTGAGATTAATTCAATAAATAAAAATTGATGAAAATGGCATTAAGGTAATAACATACATTTGTTGGCTTTCTCTCTCCACATGCAAGGCACATGCCAATTCTCCCATCATTTTAAAATGTCCATAACTTTTTCATAAGACATTATTTTTTAAAAAAAAATTCACCATAATAATAAGCGTTTTTTATCTTTAATATGAGTATCATATTGTTATATAAAAATAAAAAAAATTGATAGGTTTTTTAATTGTGTTTTTTTGTTGTTCATTGTGTAATTGTGTAATATATTGTTTCCATTGTGTTTTACATTTCAAGTCATTGTGTTATATATATTCACCATTGTGTGTTACGTTTTAGGCCATTGTGTTATACGTATTCGCCATTGTGTCTTACGTTTTAGGCCATTGTTTTATACGTATTCACCATTGTGTTTTACGTTTCAAGTTATTGTGTAACATGTATTAATGGCGAAAAAAGACACAATGGTGTGCGAAAAGACACAATGACGAAAAAAGACACAATGGTGTGCGAAAAGACAAAATGACGAAAAAAGACACAATGATAAGCGAAAAGACACAATGACGAAAAAAGACACAATGATAAGCGAAAAGACACAATGGTGTGCGAAAAGACACAATGGTGTGTGAAAAGACACAATGACGAAAAAAGACACAATTATAAGCGAAAAGACACAATGGTGTGCGAAAAAACACAATGACGAAAAAAGACACAATGATAAAAGAAAAGACACAATGGTGTGTGAAATGACACAATGAAGAAAAAAGACACAATGATAAGCGAAAAAACACAATGATAAGCGAAAAAACACAATGGTGTGCGAAAAAAGACACAATTATAAGCGAAAAGACACAATGGTGTGCGAAAAGACACAATGACGGAAAAAAGACACAATGATAAGCGAAAAGATACAATGGTGTGCGAAAATTCACAATGACGAAAAAAGACACAATGATAAGCGAAAAAGACACAATGAAGTGCGAAAAGACACAATGACGTGATTTTTGTTTTAAATTTTATATAACAAAAATCATACTCATATTAAAGATCAAAAAACGTTTGTTATTATGATGAATTTTTTTTTAAATATATCATACGAAAAAGTTATAAACGTTCTAAAATGATGGGGGTATTAACATGTGCCTTGCATGTGGGGAGAGAAATGTGTACAATTACCTTTATACCCTTTTTTCTTTAGTCCTCACTTGACACATGTCAATTATTTATGACTTCTCACACTTCTCATTTTTATTACACTTTATAGAATAACTTGACCCTCTAAAAAATACATCACAAAAATTTAAAACATACATCACTAGGTATGTAAAAGGGCTAGGCTTTAAAAAATTCGTAACTGGGCCAAAATACATCACAAAAATTCAAAAATTCATTACCTGGAGACTTTAAAAATACTAACTGGGCCAAAATAGTATGTAAAAGGGCCAGGCCCGGGCCAGGCCTTGTAATGAAAAGTCAATTAGGGCAAGTAGATGAACACACTAGGTATGTCGGCCAACCTCATCCAAGCTTTTATCTTGCAGATAATAAACCGGAAACTTTTTTTTCCGGTTATCTACCCTCTTTCATCTACTTTTGTTTCATCAACATCATAATTCGAAATTCTACAAAGGTTGATAACGATTTCTTCTACTAATTTTTCTTTTCTCAAATGGATCGGCCGGCCTCTTTACGTTGAGGGTCGGGTCTCATTTGTTTTATTTTAGATGGATTTTGATTTTTGTGATTATAAAAAAAAAGGACTATTGGTTTTTATTGTTCCCAAGTATTTTATTTTTGCCGGCGCTGGTCCCAACTATCACTTTAACTGCCAACGGTCCCAACTTTCACACATGTGTCTGCCACCAGTCCACGACTAATCGAGTACTAACTCCGTTATGTTTTAGATGACGTGTCCATCCTACGTGGTGACGTGGCTGCCTGCGTGTATATTAATAACAAAAAACCCTTCTCCTCCTTCACAAATCTGCAAATTAAAGTCAAAATCAAAACCAATGGGGTTAGGGTTACTAGCTTCCAAAGCTCTCCGATCCAAACTCATACCCACAAACCCTAGACTCCTCCGTACCATCACCTCAACACCGGACCTCCACAAACCCGAATCCGCAGCCGAACCGGATCTCCCGAAGCGGACACCGATTGCCGGAGCCAGGGTTCATTTCCCTAACCCGGATGACGTCATCGAGGTCTTTGTGGACGGCTATCCGGTTAAGATCCCGAAAGGTATGACGGTGTTGCAGGCGTGTTCGGTTGCCGGTGTGGACATACCGAGGTTTTGTTACCATGACCGCTTGTCGATTGCCGGGAACTGTCGGATTTGTTTTCACTAAACTTTAGTAACCCTAATTTTGTCACTAGGGTTTTGTTGTACTTTGCGATTATTATTATTATTACGTCTGTCGAGCTTTAAACTCTCCGACACCGGTTGATTGGTTTGACGGAGACGGCCTTGAAGACAATGCTCTTCCAAAGCTCTTCTCATTGGTTTTGATTTTGACTTTAATTTGCAGATTTGTGAAGGAGGAGAAGGGTTTTTTGTTATTAATATACACTCAGGCAGCCACGTCACCACGTAGGATGGACACGTCATCTAAAACATAACGGAGTTAGTACTCGGTTAGTCGTGGACCGGTGGCAGACACATGTGTGAAAGTTGGGACCGTTGGCAGTTAAAGTGATAGTTGGGACCAGCGCCGGCAAAAATGAAATACTTGGGACCAATAAAAACCAATAGTCCAAAAAAAAAAAACATTTTTGCCGGTTCACCCGCCGGGTCACCGGGTCCGGTCCGATCGCCGCCGGCGAAACCCGGCCAGTTTATTAGAAAACGGGATTATCCTATGACCCGGACCGGTATTAGTGCCGGGTCCCGGCCGGGCCGGGTTTCAAAACATTGGTTTTAACTTTTACGTTAGGATAAGCAGGATAAAAATGTGGCAAACACCTAACTCATGTTTGGTTACGTACTCATGGGATTAGAGCCGTAAACAAACCACACCGGTCCTTGTTTGTGTTCTGTTCGGTCATTAAGCTTTTATCAGACAAATAGACGGTTAATGAACACTTTATCAAATAAAATTTCATGTTCGTGTTCGTTCGTTAAGGAATTGAGCTTGTTTGTGTTCATCCGTGTACGTTCATTAATTTTGTAAACGGACAATAATGAATACTAACAAATACAAACGAACGTAAGCGACACAAATGAACATAAACGAGCATTAACAGACACACACGAACATATATTAATTTGAGAATAATAATCACTAAATATACACAAATCACACAAATATTCGGAAGTAAGCCACATAATATTCAGATAATCTTAGGGAACTACTAGGGACACCCTCCTATACATGGCATATAGGGCCCCGTATAGCCCTATACAGGACGTATAGGGGATGTGGGGTGTCCCTAGAAAACCCCTAATTTTAACATAGTAATCATAACCATAACAATATCAAAATAGTAATAGTAATAAATAAAAAATAATAGCAATAATATAATTCTAATAAATGAGCATATATATGTAAATGACCGTAAACGGGCGGACACAAATGATCGAAGGTAAACGAATATTAATGCCCGAACCTAAACGAAGACGTTATCGAATGTTCACAAATACAATTGAACGAACGCAACCTCTGTTCTTGTTCGTTCCTAAGCTTACCAAACAAAAGTATGGGTTCGTGTTCGTTCATTTGTTAAACGGACGAACACAAACGAACTTCCTGCTGAACGGTTCATGAACAATTTATCGAACGTGTGGTTCGTTTACTACGTGGGATTAAAAATCGGTTTTTGAGAAACATTGCCCAAACCACACATCTTCTTGTTTAGATTTGGCTGTTCTAAACTAGTATATACAAACCCAAGTTATGAGTACAGAAAACGAAAAATGCATTTTATAGTTTTGGTTTTGTGGTTTGAGAAATTAATAGTTCAAATGAAAAGACAATATAATTAATAGTTTGATACCGAAAGGCTATAAGCCACTTGAATAAAGTTTTATGAATGAAAAGGACAATAAATTGATATTTGAAACAAGTGTTTGATGTCATAATCGAAACAGACTCATGTTCAAGCAACAGGGCGCAATAGTGACCCGATCCAGTCACTAGGGAGCATGGGCCTTGTTATTGTTATTACTAGCTTTTAGCCCGCGTATTACGCGGGTTATTTTTAGTTTTTTTTAATAATTGTTTTTTTATTATTGTTTATGTAGATTTTTCATGTAGGATATGTTTATGTATTAAACTTAAAGGTTACATGAACTTATAAAATATGTTATATTTATTAGATGTAGTTAAAGTAAGTTTGTTTTGTTTTTTTGTTTATGTCTCAAATGAGTCTCATTGGTCTAGTAATTAACGCGGCCCAACATTTTGTTATTTAAGATGCGAATTTCCGTCTTAATATACATGAGTGCATAAATAAATTTATATGGTTTGTGTTATTTTCGTTTGTATTGAGTTGTTACGGTTCGTTGGTGGTGTAGAACGTATATGTTTTTTAATGGATCATCAAAAATGGGTTCTCATGTGTCTGTCAATTAATGTAGCCCAACATTTTGTTTTTTGTTGTTTAAAATATGTATTTTGTGCTTCATAGTAAATTGAGTTTTTAATAAATTGATGTATTTGAATTTCTATAGGCCAATTTTAGTTTCACGTTTATCTGATATGGGTACGTCATGTGTTATCATTTCATTTTTAGATGAATTATTAATTTATAATATTTTTTCTAATATGATATTTAGTCTGTGATTTTCTTATTATTTTGTATGTATTTGTTGTATTTATAGATTTTGTAGTTTAGTTATTGTTGTGTATTAAAAAAACATTTAATTTGTTAATTAATTTTTATTCTTATCAAATTTAATAGAAGTTATATTAGTTTATGAATTATATTAACAAAAAAATTTTATGATCATATGTAAAAACTAAGTTTTTTTAAAAATTTATTTATTTTTATTAATAATGTATATGTTTTTAATATTTTATACATAGATTTTTGTATTATGAAGTTATGTAGATTTATTTCTTTTTTATATTTTAAAATGGATAATAATTGGCAGCCGTAATTTGAAAGTGACGATATAATGATAATAAACTGTTTTGAGAAACTCTTTTCTCGCCTTCTATATCAAATCCTTTATTTCGTTTAACAATTGGAAACCCTAAGTTAATATTTCCCCAAATTATGACGAATTTTATTGTTAAGTGGAAGTTTCTTAGGTTGTTGAAGGGATTTGTGTTTGTTCTTAGTTTATTTAATCAAACATTGTGTCAATAACTATTTACAGTCACTTTTAAAATAATATACTGGTTTTAAATAATCTCAACTATCACATTTTGGCCACTGCCGATCATAACTAACGAAATGTAATGACAGTCCCACCTTGTATACTGGTTTTAAATAATCTCAACTATCACTTTTAAAATAATACAACTACCCTATACCTAATGCAACCTTTTTGTTAGATAATGCAACTGTTTCTTTCAAATGCAACTCTTTAAAAGTGTTGCATTGGAAAGAAACAGTTGCGTTATCTAAAAAAAGGTTGTATTAGATCTAATGCAACTTCACCTAATACAGTTTTTTTGTGAAATAAAGGTTGCCTTAGGCCAATTTTTTTGTAGTGCTTGTTTGTACATCTGTCCACTCTTTTTTCTTTGGAATGGCGTATCTCAAACTAAGCTAGGATTTATACTTTCATCCGTTTTCTATTTATGTACTTTTCAGTACAATACATAGCTCATCACAAAACATGACCACTTTTGGTGTGTTGTGAAAATATGACAATATCTGGTAAAGTGGTTTAACACCATGCTAGCTCTCAATTTAATGTTGCTAAGTTCCGCTAGTAGTATTTGACTTGAAAATTAAATGACTTTGAAGAAACACAGATCTGATCCCCTAAGGGTCTAGATCTGATTAGTCCACATGATACGGGTCGAACAACTACCAAACAACGATACAAGTCTAATCTCCCAAGCCCAATGACGAAAACCTGCAAAACAATCACCGTGAGCTCGTTACAGGAAGGACAAGAGATGGGGTCTTCCCGTAACCACCATCCGGCATGAGAATAAGTACTTGTTCCGATGGAGAGAAAAGTACAAAGTATTGAGAGTATAAGTGAAGTGTGAATGAATACCTCATAGAGATGATCAAGGTATTTATAGCCGAAGGGGGTCCAACTGTCCCTTTCCAAAAGATGCTTTTGTAACAACCTGGACACGTGTCCACTTCTGATAGGGCGAGCCATTTCGGCTATGTGCATGGTTATAACAACCTGGACACGTGTCCGTATATGATAGGGTAACCCATTTCGGCCATGTGCGAGGTTATAACAACCTCGCCAGCTGTCCTCCTACCATTGTTCATTTCATTTCGTGCTTCCCAAGGAAAGATCCTTGTAAATTTTATAGAAGAAGTTAGTTAATTACAAAGGTCCTGCTGACGTCATTATCTGGTCATCCTTGCGGGTGGGAATAGTACCCTGCTGACGACTCCTAAGTACGTCTAGATCCTCCCGCGTATAGTCTCTAGATCTTGTTGTCAGTGTTCCTCTATCTTGAGTTATGCGGGTGATTAATATGTCTCGCGGGTGGCATATGGGGGGTCCCCTCTTACCCGCGTGTGATCTTTAAGGGTATTTGGGTCTTTTTGATACCCTACCTCTATAAGTCCCCTTAGTCCATTGTTTCTTCTGCGTGAATCTTTATGCGGGTGAAATTTTGGACTTAAAGATTTTTTTGGGGATTTTTTTAAATTTTCATGTTAGGTGAAGATATTTTCATTTTTTAGGATAACGATGAAAAAGGACGACGTGACAGTTTGCAGACGCCGAACAGTCGATGGGACGTAAATGTCGGCTGTCAACTTTACTCGTCTGTACACCTTTTTCGTTTTTTCGATTTTCCCGCGTGACGTGGCGTGATCTAAATGGAACGTCTCTTTCTCTCTGTTACATCCCGTTTTCTAGTTTCGGATAATAAAATGAGAATTTATTATGAGTTGGGCTAGTGTTGGGTTAAATGGATATGGGTTATGGACTTGGGTTATGAAGGAAAGAGGAAAAGACCATGGGCTTAATCCCATGATCCATAATTATATAAACCATTAATCACCCATTTAATTCATTTTACACACATTTCATACACCTCCCAAAACACACACTTAAGCTCTCTCTCTAGTCTCTTTCTCTCTCTAGCCGAAATCACCAAGGAAAACCGATCCCGATCTAATGTAATGATAGTATGATATTATATGAGCTTAAACCCGTTAGATATAATCACGAAACGATGAGCCGACACCGTTAAACCGTTTAAGTCACGAGATCCGGATGGAATTGGGTATAAACCGAACCTAATATGAGCTTAGGGATAACCCTAGCTCAGATCAAGATCGAACGGGACAAAAAACGGGAAAAACGAGTTAAAACTCGTTTTTCCGACGAATCCGCGGTTTTCTGGCGGCGACGCCGGAAAAGTCAATACGAGGTTGAGAGATGTCAGAGAATGTTCTGACAATCTCTGACCTAACCCTAATTCGTTAATGGGAAGTTAACGAATTAGAAGTAATTCGTTAGCGGGGAGTTAACGAATCAGACATAATTCGTCAAGTGATTCGTTAAGGATAAGAGGACGAACTAGTTGTGATCATTCGTTAAAAGAGATAACGAATTGGAGGTTCCAATTCGTTACATGGACTGATTCGCTATGGACTGATTCGTTAAGGGTCCAGTTCGTTAGAGAGTTCAACTCGTTACAAGAATCAGTTCGTTATGAAACCCCGATTCGTTAAGAATAATGTAACGAATTAGAAGTTTAACATAATGACAGAACAGTCCCTGGACTTAAAGAAGAATGATTTAATTACAAAGAAGCCCTTGAGCTTTTAAGTAGCAAATTAATTAATGATTTAAAATGCTAATGGAAAATGTGATAAGACAGCTCGACCCCAGCCAGGGCTCTGCCCCTTGGACCCCTGCTAGGGGCTGCCGCCCCAAGACCCCGCTGCCAGGGGCGCTGCCCCCGGACCCCTGTTTATTGAGGGTTATAATTGGACTATAAATACGATATGGATAGTGATAGTAATTAATATGCTTAATTGTTATACAGTTAGTCGTGCACAGCTAAAGAGAGGAATAAACGTAAACGGTGAACGCAACCGCATGAGGTGAGTTTCAAGCCCCACTTCTTGTTATGTTTTCGGGGCTGTGTGCATACTCGATGTGATAGTCAATACACTTACCTTAGGTGGTAAGTGTATGCCTTGTATGATTTATGTATGATGATTGCTTGACGGTGAGTGAATGATCTTCGGATATTGCATGTGCCGTCAAGTGGTAGTTAAAGGTATGATTGATATGTATGATGTATGAATGAATATATGATGTAGGAATAATGTATGTATGACATGTTGATGGCACGTGAATGCTCTTCGAAGATTGCACGTATTGTCAGGAAAGTATGTAAAGGACAGATATGTTATAGTAGTACGAATGTAGGGAACCGACCCTAATAGTATCGGCGAATGTAGGGAACCGACCCTAATAGTATCGGCGAATGAAGGGAACCGACCCAAATAATATCGGCGAGGTTAATAGGGCGAAATGCTCTTTAAAACGTATATGTACGAATGGAAGTATTACGTAAGTATGAAAGAAAGGATGAAAGTACGAATGTATGTAAGCATGTAAGTAAATATGAAGTATGTACCTTCGGGTGCATTTGTCAATATGTGAATGTATTGTATGTCGTATGATTAACTAGAACTCACTCAGCGTAACTGACATTTAGTATGCACGCAGGTGAGTAGATTGAGGCAGCTTGCATAAGGGGAAGCACATGGCATGAACTTGAAGAAGCTGGCATCTCAAGAAATGTTATGTTATTTTAAAGACAATATTTTATGTTTAAATGTTTTGAATGCCCGTTAAGACAAGAATGGATGGTTATGTAATATTATGGTTTGAATGTTTTAATATTCCGCGAATGTTTATAATAACTCTGATATTATGAACTGTGTTTATGAGTAAATCCAACGTTCGAAGTAGGGCACCGGTAACGGGGCCTTACACTCTCTCCACTGGCGAAACTCACATCGCATTAATTGTGATGGGTATAAATATAGCAGTTATACGCCCTTTGGAGATTTTATCGCCTTTGATTGTTCGTCTCCTTCTTGATTTCTCTCAGAATAACCATCTCCACTTTCACGATTGCTCGTTGTTTTCCTTTCCACTCTGACATAATGGTTGGTGACCAGAAGACGTCGTCTTCCCCAAACGTAGAGATCATAGAAGTCAGTTGGAAACGTCCAGACTACGAGAAGCTTATTACGGCCTATGGGATTCCACCGGAATTGGAACCGGAGTTTCCTGCAGCCGGGTCTACAGCCAGCAAACCTCCATCCGGCAAGATGGCGGTGTACACCGACTTTGTTTCCCACGGGAATCTTAGGTTTTCGATAACCAAGTTCCTGGGGAACATATTATCCGGCCATGGGATACACCTATCACAGGTGCATCCCTTTGTTCTCATGCGGATTTATCACTTCGAATTCGTATGTCGGGCGAACAACATCGTGCCCAAAATTGATAAGTTATCTGTGTTCTATAAGATGCACGGTCGTGGTGGATGGTACAACTGTGCCTCCGTATCCAAGAGAGTCATTGGCACCGTGCCGCCCCGCAATGCATACGAATGGAGGACCAAGTTCTTCTGGTTGCGCGAAGATGTCATTCCCATCACCATGGTTCGACTTTCGATGAACGAAAAACTTCCGGACATGCCCATTGCCACATTTGAGGGCCAGGAATGGTTATGCACTCTGATGCAGAAGCCTACGCCCATGCGGGCCATTCCTGAGGAGGCCCTAGTGTGGGTAGGTGTGAGCCGCCTATGGCCATACCCGGATCTGGAACCTTTCTTCCATAACGTGGATGAAAGTAAGTGTTCACTGTCTTCCTCATATTTTATTTTTGAGTTTTTAACTTATGATTTTTTTCGTTCCTATTTAGGTGAGGGGTCAATGCTTGACGCCCTAATAGACAACACAGGGTGTCTGCAGAAGCGCATTCGCGATGGGAAGGCTCTACCAATTTTGGACAAGACCCGAAATTACTTCATCTTCCCCACAAAGGTGCGCACCGAGCCGGTGGTTTCAGAGGCATATTTCCAAATAGGTGTGTTTTGTCTGAACCCTCGTCCTCTAAATGCTTTAACCTCTTACGGGTGATTGTAATTCTGTCCTCGAGTGACGAATCATCATCCCACGAGGAATATTATTTTGACGATGTGTCTGAAACTTCATCTGTCATGCATGCGTTGGCAGAGTTGGAACGTAAGAGGAAACAATGGTTCTCTAAGGCAGGTGATGTGGGATCTAGTCACGTGGATGCCGTATAGGAGCCTGCCAAGAAAAAAGCATCGGGCGCACGACCCTAAAAAGTAGAAGGTCCGCCTTGCGGACCTTGTGAGGGATCTGATGGTGGCCTCCGTACGTAAGTTACTGATCCTTATAGAATATCAGGCTTTGTATATTGTGCCTTTAACTAATACGTCGTTTATCTGTCTCGCAAAAACTGCTGATGCCCCTCAACAGGGTGTGTCGATGGAGAAGCCACCATCTCCTCCACCAACAATCGTCATATGCGATGACGTATTCAGTTCAAAAGGGAAGGAACCAGCCATGGACGCTGAGGGTCCGATGACGTAGGAAGCTCCACCTTCACCTCCGCCGTCTGCTCCCCACATTTCATTTTCCTCACCACCGAGTCAAGCGGGTGGTGGAGAGGCTTCCCACTCCCAATTCACAAGTGCAGATTACTATGGACTGGCGAATCCTAAGGAGGATGACCATTTGTACATCCCTCACTGGACTCTCGCGTAGGGATCCCGTTTCACAGATCAGAACATCTGTGCTAGTTCATCAGCCACAGTGTTCCTCTTGCGTTACGCGCCTTCTAACGCGGTCGCCCTCGCCATGATCTCGCCTTGAGCTTTAACACTTTCCTGGCCAACACCATGGCCAGTGGATAGGAAATTTTGCAGGAATGGCAGTCAATGGGGGAGAAGTGGGGGGAGATGTCTCGGGCCACAGAAGAAGCCAAAAAGATGGTTGATGAGCAACGTCTGAAAGCTAACACTGCCGAGTGGAAGCTGAAGGATGCTGGGATTGCCCTCCAAGCTGAAAAAGATAGGCAAGCTGCTGCCGCTCGCCAATGGGAGGAAGCGTGCAAAAAACACAATGTTGTCCTCAAAGCTGCCTGGGACGAGACCCAGCGGAAGGAGGCAGACCTAGTCAAGGCCCTCGAAGCTAACACCGCTTTAGAGACTCAAGTTACGACGCATGGTAACTTGATCAAAGCTTTTGAGGACGAGACCAGGCTGCGAAAGGAGCAGGCGGAGGATATGGCGAAAAGAGACGCGGCGATGAAGGCTGCTCATGATGCCTTGCTGAAGGCTCATGCAGAGGTGCAGGCCCGTGCGGCTAAATTGTATGATGACAATTTGCAGATGGCCGTCGGGTACCGCGAGTAGACGGAGAAGGCGAAGAAGGCCGAGGAAGTTCGGCAATGGTTGATGACCGAGGGTCTTGCGCTGGTAAGCTCCTCCTCTTTTTATTCCCTTTTTACTTCCTTTTTCATTTTATTTTTGTTAACAGTTGTACTTTTCTTGTGTTTGATTGGTCATTGCCCACATAAAGGAGGGGCCGGAGTTGACGAATAGTCTTGCTATTCTGCTCAACACCTTGACTCAAGTTGGCCGCCGGGTTGGCTTTGAGGAAGGTTTAGAATATGCAAAGGCCAATCGGTCGGTGGAGGAGCATACGCTGCATGGACTTAACGTTGGAAGGGAGTACAACCTGCCGATGAAGGAATATGATTATCTGTCACTTCCTCTCCAAATGATGCTCCCTGAATTTGTGACAGCCGAAGATGGCGTCCAACGCTAAGGAATATTTACAAGAAGCATCTGAGGACGCTCCTTCTACTCCTCCAACCTCTCTGAAGCCTGTTACTCCTCTCGCTCTGACCCAAGGCCCTGAAGATGCGGCTGTTTAAATCTGTAGGATAGATATACTTGTAGTTTTGTAATCTATATTTTATAATATTCTTTTGATATAATACAAGAATTTTTCATCTTTTTGCACTTTGTCTTACTAAGTAATATAAGTGTTAGATTTAGGATCTTCTTGTTTATCAATAAAAGATTGTGTGACGTTTTTAGTGAGACACGGCTCACCTCTGGCACGCAGGCTAGAAATTTTGTATAAAGACGCGCAGGTCTTATCTGGCACGCACGCCAAAAATAAAACTTAAAGCAAAACACATCGTAAGTTGTATCTTAATTGTTTTCTTTGATAAACAAGGCACGCATGCCTAATCACATTACATCGTTTTTACTAACTATTAGGGCACTGATGTGTGAAAAACGTATATAATATTAAAAACCAAGTTTTACCGAATTCACCTAAAAAAAACCACACACAATCGGCAAGTGTACCGGACGCAATGTAGCTAGCAAGTAAGAACGGATATCGAACCTTGGACACTATAGGTAAACTCTTATTATTAAACTTAATGATTACTAACCTAGACTTTCTTCTGAATTTTTTTATATATTTTTTTATATTAATAAAACTAATAATAGTTAACTAATTAAAATTTAAAATAAAAATAGAACTTTATAAAAATTGGGTTCTAAACAAATATGAGAAACGACTACCTAGGTAATGGAATCATACTAGTTAAATTAATAGTTAACGAACTTGACTTGGTTGAAAAACAATATCTTAAAAAAATATGACACTAAAGACCACTAAAATACGCTAGATCGCCTCCCGGCCTCACCAACGACACCCCAGAACTCTAATGACACGTGAAGCTCAATTGTTAAAGGGTTGGATCACCTCCCAGTCTCACCTTACCTAATAATATTATGGTACCCCACAACCCAAATCACCTCCCGGTCTCTTCGGATACAATATATATTAATATATAGGGGTTATTTTTAATTAACTTGAACACAACTTGTATCACAATAATCTTAGGGACCTAGGACAACTCACTCCCGTGCAATTATTACCCAAACCCACAAAAGCCAAAAATGACACAACACTAAATTGCCTCCCGGCCTCTCTAGTGATAGAACAATAAAATCTAAACCACTTTCAATACTTATTCCTACGATTTTTTCGACCATAAACCGCAAACAAGTTGAAAACACAAAGTAGACAACCTAATCATGTGTCTAACAATCTCCAAAAAAAAACTATTAAACACAAGTGGAATAAATATTAAAGCAATAAACTAGATTCTATTACGCAACAATATCATGACCAAACCAATAAAAACCTTTTACCATAATATTAAATCAACCAACGTCAAATAATGGTTCGTCAACAATTAATCTAACATAGTACTCAACCAAAACCTAGGCACTATAAAGTATTTAGCCACACATATTAAAATATGAAGCAAAAGTAAAATAGAGATTAAAGTTCATCATAAAAGAAATAAAATTAATTCTGTAAGCCTAATACCCCGATCTGCTCGGCCTTGAGTTTAATAGCAGCCTTCAAAACCTTGACAATAACATCCAATAATTGCACCGTAGCCTCCTCTATGCGGCTGTACAAAATTCGTCAAAACTTCAGCCATGGGGTCCTTTTATATATTTTTTTATTTGCCGGCCTTCTTCCGTCTATTTATTTATTTCGTTCACGAGGCCCACTCCAAAAACCTAATGAAAATTCTTTTCTCTTGTGAGTATGGGGCCCACATGATCAAAAGTCCACAAAATCTTAAAATTAGAACTTTGACCCAACTGATTATTCTTTTTTTACGTCAGATGTGATCCAAATTCATAACAAACAAATATATATTACAATACTAATAATAGTATATAATGTATAATGTCTAATAATATATAAAGTAGGTTCGACCTTTACTCGTTAGTTTCAAATTTAATAAAAGTACTCAAATTTTAGATCGTTGTCTCATAAAACCTTAAAAACCCACATTTGAACCAATTTGGAATAATATTCAATAAAAACTTGGCTCTAATATACTTGAAAGTGTAGGAAATATTTATATAATAACATGTATATTTTAAACCATATCAAATATCCCCACACTTAAACCTTTTTCGTCCCCGAAAAATATATATATATTGCAATGGAATCAGAATTCAAGACTAGTTTTCAAAACATATAGGTTATCTTTTAAGCACAGATAAACGCAAAAACTGCGATTGCCGATATTGTGTCCACTTAAACCCAGCCACCAGCCTATCAAGTCCCCAATTGCATTAAGTGTTTTAAGTTCAAAAACTACGGCTACACCTACCCCATCTCAGACAAAGAGAGCTAGAAATACTAGAGTCAAAGCAGACTGGTTTGACAAATCACCATAAGCCAAGGACTCATTGATGGTACTAATTAGATGCACTCGGTGAAATTTTGATGGATGAATGGTCATGTGGAGGTCGTACGAGCTATTCCTATATATTATTGGACTTTGTCCTATAAATTCCTAATTCGATATTTACTGACTAAGAACCTTCGAGCCCCAATAGTATATTCTCAGAGTCACTATCCCCAAGGTAACACGTAAACTCTAAGTCCCGTCTAGTATGTGCATCTTTGGCCTCTTTTTCTATTTTTTTTAGAATGCTTCTTTGGCATTTTACAATACATAACTTTCTCATGGTCATTTGTTTTTCGGACCAACTTTTCAGAATACACTTTCAAAACATACTTTTTTTTCTTTCTTTTTTTTTCTCTCTCTTTTTTTTTTCTTTTTTTTTCATTTTTTTTATATCACCCTAAAGTATATAACTATTTCTAAGCTCGTAAAAAGATGGACATGTGATAGTGTGATGGTTTGAGTGCATCTAAGTCTTACCATCTCAAAGTTTTCAGATTATGGTAATCCTCCCTAAGCATCGAAATTCGGCTTCACCATTTCAAATTATTATATATAAAAACTTGCTAAAGAGGACTATCAAAGCTAGTTGGGCCTACCGACACATCCCAAGTTTAGTGCGCTATCTTTTATTTAATCTCATATATAATAGTAGTTTTAAAAACCAATCTCAAATTTTTCTATCATTTTCCATTATTCGCAAAAAACTTCATTAAAATTTCGGGACATTTTTTTTTTCTCTTTTTTTTATTTTATATTTTTTTTCTTTTTCTTTTTTTTAATAAAATGTTAAACTGTTTTTTTTTAACTTTTTTTTATACCAAAAGAAAACGTCAGTTCCCATCCCCACACTTAAAATCTACATTGTCCCCAATGTAGGAATAGAAAACGACAGAAAATAAAGCAGAATAAAAAATTTAAGCAAATAAAACAATAAATTGGAACAGACTCCCCTGGTAATAATGCAGTTATCTTCACAAGTCTGGTTCTAAGGCGACCGTATAGCATTTCATTCGCGATCGCAGCTTCTGGGTGTCCTCTACAATATAATAGGCTCAGAAAAATCCTCATCCGAATGGAGATTGAGTACGAATGAGAAAATTCAATCCTGCAAAATAAAACTCAAAACAACCCAAAGCAGACATCAAACAGACTCTAAGGACTAAAATACTAAGAAAAATAAAACAAAATAAAGCAGAATAAAAATAAAAGAAAATAATGCAACTAAGTTTTATACAAACTATACAACTCGGGCAAAATCCCGAGTGTGCTCTCCTCTCTACTCTCCAGGCGGATCAAGATAGATCACCTCATCCTCACGATCACCAAGTGGACCTCCAACATAATGCTTCAGTCTATGCCCATTCACTTTCCAAGAATGTCCATCGTCTGCCTCTATCTCAACCGTTCCATACGGAAATACCTCTTTAACAACGAACGGACCAGCCCATCGGGATTTCAATTTACCCGGAAACAACTTCAACCGGGAGTTATACAGAAGCACCTTATCCCCACACTTAAACTCTTTGGGACCCTTAATATGTTTATCATGACGTTCCTTTGTCCGCTCCTTATACCCCCAACTTCTTTCATACGCCTCATTCCGTAATTCCTCAACCTCGTGAATTTGAAGAAAACGACTCTTTCCCGCCGCAGATAAATCAAGATTTACGGCTCTTAAAGCCCAATACGCACGATGTTCTAACTCAACGGGGAGATGACACGCCTTTCCATAAACTAGTCGAAAGGGAGTGGTCCCGATAGGCGTTTTGAATGCAGTACGGAAGGCCCAGAGTGCATCATCTAGTTTTTCAGCCCAGTCACCGCGACTGTTTCCTACTGTTTTCTCTAAGATCCTCTTAATACCACGATTGGTGTTTTCCACTTGACCGCTAGTTTGAGGATGGTAGGCCGTAGAAAGTCGATGGGTGACCCCATAACGTTTCAGAACCTTATCCATCTGAGCATTACAAAAATGGGTACCCCGATCACTGATCAGCGCCTTAGGAGTACCGAATCGAGCAAAGAGTTTTCGAAGGAATCCCACTACAACTCGCGCGTCATTTCTAGGTAAGGCTTGAGCCTCCACCCATTTGGAAACGTAGTCGACAGCAACGAGGATGTATCTGTTTCCTCTAGACATAGGAAACGGACCCATAAAATCAATGCCCCATATATCAAAGATCTCAACCACCTGGATGGGGTTTTGGGGCATCTCATTTCGGGATGAGATGTTACCAGTTCTCTGACACGCGTCACATGAACGAACAAACTCATGCGCATCACGAAAAATAGTCGGCCAATAGAATCCGCATCAAACACGCGTTTGGCGGTATAAGTCGCACCAAAATGGCCACCAGTCGGGCCCTCATGACAATGTCGAAGAATACTACGGGGCTTCATCACCAAAAACACATTGCCGAATCACCTGATCCGAGCCAATACGGAATAAGTACGGATCTTCCCAAATGTAGAACTTGATATCTGCAAAGAACTTCTTCTTTTGCTGATATGTCAGTCCGGGCACTAACTCACCAGAAGATAGATAATTTGCAAAATCAGCAAACCATGGAAACCCCTCATCACTCGCCTTTACATACCATAAAGTCTCACCCGGAAAATCATCACCAATCCCCTGTTCCCGGGTCTTGTCCAAGTCGGAATTTTCTAGTCGTGACAAGTGGCCGGCGGCGACATTCTCAGCCCCTCTTTTATCTTTAATTTCTATATCGAACTCCTGAAGCAAAAGGATACAACGAAGGAGTCGCGGTTTAGCATCTTTCTTAGCGAACAGGTACCGTAGAGCCGCATGATCAGAGAAAATGATAGTCTTAGAAAGAACGAGATAGGAACGGAATTTATCGCACGCAAAAACAACCGCAATAAACTCCTTCTCTGTCGTGGTGTAATTCTCCTGAGCATCGTTAAGGGTCTTGCTAGCATAATAGATGGGATGAAAATGTTTCTCTCGTGTTGGTACATGATGTCAGTAGTTCAGTGTCAAGTGTCTGTAATCGAGTTTGTTAGATTTGTGTTTTTGTATGTAAGCGAAGTTAGCTCACAAGTTCGCTGATACAGGCGAACTTGTGAACTAAGCGAAGTTAGGGACAACTTCGCCTGAACATGCCAGGCGAAGTTATCGTGTTATATAAACTTAGGTTACGGCTAAGTTTGTAACGAGTCTGTAGTCTTTAGTTTACGAGTTTACGAGTCAGAGAGTTTGTGTAATCAGTGATCATTGTATCACGTGTTTCCGGTTGCAATACAACGTGTTTGTGTCTTTATTAAAAAAAAAAAAAAAAAAAAACGTCATTATCGCTTAGAATTATGTCGGTTGCCTCAGTTTTAAGGACATATCTTTGGATATGTTTGGTCCTCATTTCTACTTGTAGAATATTAGGATAGCCATTAACCAGATAACTGAAAGTGACTGGGGCGGTTTATGATGTATTTTTATTCTTTCGCTGAAAATTAGTCGATCATACTTAGTTAGAAGGACACATACTTGTATGTGGTCGGTCCAGCTGATCCATTGGATCTTCAGGATAGCCGTTAACCTGAAAACTTTAATTTGATCGGGGCGATTGAAGTTAAAATTTTTTTTATGGGAGATGAAATTATTTTTCAAGTCTACTACTTCGTAAGAAGTTCCTTTACTATGTTTGACAGAAAATTGATCCAACCTTGGAAAGTGATAGATATACTGATTCTGTGTGCTTAACTAGTGAAGTTATTAGGCCTAAAAGACTTTAGAACAGCCATTGTATGTCATGGTAGCTTTTTATGGTGCGTAAAAGTATAAGTGATACTAACTAAATCTACTCGATTTTATGTGAAAACTCCTTAAGAGTTGTGCATGTCTCCATATATATCTTTCCGTATGATAGGCAGAAAAGCGATTACCCAGTCATACACGAGCCCGTGAGTGTTCTGATTCCCGTGAAGATAGCGTGTCAAGATACTGCAGTGATCCAGATTCGGGACTTGCAGTAGTTTATCTGAAGTTGTGTAAATACTTAAAAAAAAAAATTGTGAGTTATTGAGACATTCTAGAGTTCATAATGTCAAGACTTCTCAATCAAGATGCAAGATAGAGAACGGGAAGAAGAGTCTAAAGATCGAAGAGTAATTACTATTTAATCAGACACTACGGGTCGAGGTCAACTCGGGGTGACTTTGGGAAAGCCAAATACGCTTTGAGAATAGATAGGAGGCATCATAATCTCTGAGTTGTTGCCCATTTAAATTTTGAGCTTAATTGAACCTAACTCGTATCACAGAAACGAGGAAAACCATTCTAAGTTATTTACCTGCTTACAACCTGTTTCTTTTGTCATAATACAGCTGAACACGGATCTGTGTGACAGTCACGTAGTTAGTATGATTCCTGTTCGGATCTTTTCTAAAACTTGGTAGTCCCTGTTGAGACTGAAATTTGATCCCGTGTACTTTAATTTTTAAAAGTTTTTTCTACTTATGTAGGTGTATGATTTTATACCTGGTTACTTGGTCTTGATCGTATCATTTAACGCTTTAAAGTTTGTTTTAAAACTTAGTTGCAAATTGTTCAAATTATGGGGTTTGTTTTGAAAATTTTAAATACCGGCGAAGTTGTGCATAACTTCGCCTGCAATAGGCGAAGTTATCCACAACTTCGCCTGTATAATCTTGACCCTATATATAAGGATTTTAATAGTCAAACAGTTATTATTTACAGAAACCCAGCGAACTTATCTCCTAACCCTAAGCGAAGATATCTTCCAGCGAACTTATCCTTCGATTAGCTTCTGTGTTCAATCTTTTCCAGTTCTAATCCGAATTATAGGTGTGTACGATTGTCGTATCGTATAATCACGTTCCTTAACGTTAATCATCGGCTGTATCGACCCGATTCATAACCACCGTTTTTGTCGAAACCTCAATTCCTGACCTTCAAACTTAATTTCACGTGGTAGTAATCAAATTAATCGTCTAGATCATCTCTAGACCATGTGTTTAACTGACCGCAAGCTCAAAATTGACCGAATCACGTCGTTCGAAAAACTGATCTGTCGCTGTTTCATATTCGGCGAAGTTATAGTTTAGGCGAAGTTATCCGTAACTTCGCCTGAGGTTTAACTTCGCCTGATAATTAATTAGGTTACAGTATATGAGGCGATGTTATGGTTAGGCGAAGTTATCATTAACTTCGCCTGGCCCTTTTTACTTAACTGTTATCCGGCGAAGTTCAAGTTGAGGCGAAGTTGTTCCCAACTTCGCCCCACCTCTAACTTCGCCTATACAGAATAAATCACAACTTCGCTCATGGTAACAGGCGAACTTGTGATTTGCTTTGACGTTTATCTAACTTAATCTGTTTGATGCAGATATGGCTGCTGTAGGTGGTGCAGGCGGTGATGACGGAGGTGATAACCAGAGACAGTTCTTCCCGGGTCATAACATGTATATAACATTAGACCCGGAGGCGAGCGGAGTTGATGATTTCCGCGAAATCATCACATTCTTACTACGCTCGCGTATATTCCACGCGATTACGACAACACTGCCAGTATCCTTGCCAAACATTGAGGATTTTTGGCAGACCGTGGAATATGACTGTAGGGTTGAGCCCCCGGTGATGCGAGCAACAGTCAACAATCACATTGTTCAGTTCTCATCTGAACAAATCCGGGCGGCTTTACGTTTTGGAGATGAGACAAGAGATGACCCGACAGACTTTGTAGCTCCATTTCAAGACGGAGCGTTTCTAAGGATGGGATACTCTGGTCCCTTAGGAGATACGCAGAGAAGGAAGTGGTTTTTGCTTGACCAGTGGCGCTTTCTCATACATGTCATGATTGTATGCATGTCAGGGAGAAAGGCGGGCACTGATGGCATGGGCGCGACCATGCAGTCGGCAATGACTGCTCTGACTTATAATAAGCGTTACAACTTTGGTCAGATGGTCTTCTACGAGATCGATCGACAAAGAAGAGCGGTGGCGCGTGAGCGATTTATTATGTATCCAAGATTCATTCAGATGATCTTGAATCACGTTGCTCCAACGCTACCTCAGCGCCGCCCAATCAGATACGTAGAAAGTGTGAGCAAACGGATATTCGCCCAAT
The DNA here is from genome assembly GCF_021521415.1 of Bidens hawaiensis. Classification (NCBI taxonomy): domain Eukaryota; kingdom Viridiplantae; phylum Streptophyta; class Magnoliopsida; order Asterales; family Asteraceae; genus Bidens; species Bidens hawaiensis. The sequence goes on along the minus strand of NW_027495090.1, from coordinate 106,642 downwards.
GCAGATCCTCCAGTGCGAGGAGCAAACCTGAGCTCCGTCCTCGACATACTCCACTATTCGGGTACTTGATCAACCCGGGGTATGTGCCTGCTCGTGGGGACGAGTTTCGGGACCCGGCACCACAACAGGCAGGAGCACCTCAAGCTATACCTGCTGCTCCTGTTGTGTCACCGGAGGAGAACGTAGACCTTGACGCATAGTTTGGCGGTCAAGGATTTTTTGACATGGAGAGGGTTGATCCAAAGGAGAATGTACAGGTCTCGGTTGAACGAGCTTCGGGTGTGAATGTTACTAGGGCAGCTACAACGGTGGCTGACTCAGATTTTGATGATGAATTGGCCGAAGCAAGACGGATTTTGGTAACACATGAACGGACTCATGGGAAAAGAAAGAGAGCTGATGATGATAGCGAGTCAGATTATGAAGAAGAAGTACAACAGTTGATCCGGAGGTCAAGAAGGGAACGGGCAGGTGCAGGATCGGGAGCTGGTGAGAGCTCAAGAGTGGTACGTTTCACCCCACCCGCACTGTCCGGTATGACAATGGTCCCTTCTTCATTACAGGTTACAAGGCCAAGCGCCACGGATGTTCCCGTGGTGGCTACCTCATCTGCCTTTGGCCTCCCACCCACTTCATTCCAACTATCGGCTCCGGAGATTGTATCGTTGCCACCTCCAACTCTTACTCCAACTGAGGTCGTGGCACGTTTTATTGAGTCGACAGTTGTGGCCACTGCAGGGTTATCGGTGACGATACCACCTGCGGTTACGTCTATGCATACTTCTGAGGTCCCGGTTACATCGAAAATCCCTCCTCAGTACACTCAAGATATATCACATCTGAGGTTTCATTTCGATGCAACCTTATCAGACTCAGAACGAATGGCAGCACTTGAACGGGTCGTGGCAGAGCAGTCAAGGATTAATCTTATCCAGACCCAGGCTATTCAACGCCTAGTTGCAGAGAACCAGATACAGTCGTCCCTGCTGGTAGAACATGGTAAAATCATAGATGCTTTGAAGGAGTTCTTGGAGGGGGAGACGACCTGTAAAGGCGATGAGTTGAGGACGAAGAAGCGCAATGATAGAGACGATGATCCCAATGCATCGAAAGGTGCAGGTGGTGAGTTGCCAAGAACTGAACAAGCTCTTGGGACTTCCACAACTCAGGGGGAGTCGACAAGTGCAGCTGGTGGTGATGATGTGGTGGTAGTGGACGTTGAGGAGATGGATGATGAATATATAGGTGATGATGATATATTACCGGTTGATGAGATAGAGAAGATTGGTGCAGAGATAGTGATTGATAATGATATTGAAGAGGGAGAGATAGTAGAGGAGAATGTGGAGCATGAGATACCATAAGTTGATAACGCAGATATGAGTAAAGAGATTGGAAGTGATGAGACGGAATGGGAAGAGCAGCCTAGATGGAAAGAAGGCTATGCTCAGTGGTTCGTCAAAACGAAAAAACCAGCGGTCCCTACTATGTTTAAGAAGACTTACAACATTAGAGGCTATGTTGAAGCGAGAAAGGGGATTATTTGCTGGATATATGATGAGCAGTTGAGGCTCTTTGTGATTAAGAGATATGATGGCGTTCAGTACTTCAAAAGATTGTTGAGATCATTGAATACATTGCCAGAATGTGAAGTGAAAGACTTAGCCAGATTGGGATTGATAAACAGAAGTGATGATAATATGGCTAGAGTCATCGAGAAGATTGTATGGAAGGAGAGTATAAAAGAGAAGAAGTTTGAGCTGTTGAAACCACAAAAGGGAAAACTTATTGAAGATAAAGATAGAGGATTGAGAGCAGATGGCAAGCCTTGGATGATTATGAAGTATAAACCGATCCGGTGTTTGAAAGAAGTGCCGATGAAACAGATGCCCAAGGATGTGCTGAAGGATCTGAAGTGGTGGTATGTAGATTGTGAGACAGCTGAAGCAGTAATGGAGGATGAAGATGAACAAGAGCTGCTGAGAGTCTATGATCCGATGCATCTAGTGAACTTGTCGCAAGCTGATCTGCAGGTGCTGAATGAGAAGAAAATATTTTATATTCCTGCTTGGAAAGACGAAGCGAAGAAATATCAAAGAATTGTATCAGTTTGTGTACGTGAAGGAGTTCATGCTTAAAGATGAAGATACAAGATTGTTGAAGATTACAAGACACGTGCTTGAAGATAAAGAGATGAAGCTACTGCCAAGGGGGAGTCTGTTGGTACATGATATCAGTAGTTCAGTGTCAAGTGTCTGTAATCGAGTTTGTTAGATTTGTGTTTTTGTATGTAAGCGAAGTTAGCTCACAAGTTCGCTGATACAGGCGAACTTGTGAACTAAGCGAAGTTAGGGACAACTTCGCCTGAACATGCCAGGCGAAGTTATCGTGTTATATAAACTTAGGTTACGGCTAAGTTTGTAACGAGTCTGAAGTCTTTAGTTTACGAGTCAGAGAGTTTGTGTAATCAGTGATCATTGTATCACGTGTTTCCGGTTGCAATACAACGTGTTTGTGTTTATTGTAACGTGTGTTTAATCGTATCGTCTTCTACGCTCGTAACGTCTTACGTAGGGATTCCGCACCTACGCAGAACGAGATATCTCGTGTAGATCCGGCTGGGAACCTACATCTCGACGCTGCCCTAACACGGCTCCAACAGCAAAATCGCTCGCATCACACATGATCTCAAATGGAAGAGTCCAATCGTGAGCAACAAGAATAGGAGCACTCACTAACCTCTCCTTAATCAACTCAAAGGCCCTCAAACACTCCTCATTAAAATCGAACGGTCGATCTTTCTCTAGAAGCTGGGTCATCGGACGGGAGATTTTCGAGAAATCTTTAATAAATCGGCGGTAGAATCCCGCATGTCCTAAGAAACTACGAATAGACTTCAAGGAAGTGGGCGGTGGAAGTTTGGAAATGGTGTCTACCTTAGCTCTATCTACCTCAATCCCCGCACTAAAAATCTTATGACCTAAAACAATACCCTCACGAACCATAAAATGACATTTCTCCCAATTAAGCATAAGGTTCGTCTCTTCACATCTAGCGAGCACTCGATCTAAGTTACGCAAACAATCATCGAAGGAATTCCCAAAGACAGAAAAATCATCCATAAAGACTTCCATTGAATCCTCGATTAACTCATGAAAAATGGCCACCATGCACCGCTGAAATGTGGCAGGAGCATTACATAATCCGAATGGCATGCGTCGGTACGCGAATGTACCAAAAGGACATGTAAATGTGGTCTTCTCCTGATCAACCGGGGCGATGGGGATCTGGAAATAACCAGAAAAGCCGTCAAGAAAACAGTAGAACTGTTGTCCTGACAAACGCTCAAGCATCTGATCAATAAATGGAAGCGGGAAATGGTCCTTTCGTGTGGCCTCGTTAAGTCTGCGGTAGTCGATGCAAACTCGCCACCCTGTTACAGTCCGTGTCGATATGAGCTCATTCTTTTCATTCGTGATAACTGTCATACCGCCCTTTTTAGGGACCACCTGGACTGGGCTAACCCACGCGGAGTCGAAGATCGGAAAAATCAAACCAGCATCGAGCAACTTAATAACCTCTTTCTTAACAATCTCCTGCATGTTCGGGTTAAGCCTCCTTTGTGGCTGAACCACAGGTTTAAACTCGTCTTCCATAAAAATTTTATATGTGCAGAATGACGGGTTTATACCTTTTATATCCATAAGCTTCCATGCAATGGCATGCTTATGAGATTTCAGAACAACCATCAACTTCTCCTTCTCCTCCGTCTCCAAACTCGAAGAGATGATGACGGGAGGTTGAGACCCCTCCCCTAAAAACGCATACTCTAGGTGAGATGGTAAATCTTTTAGCTCTAAAGATGGGGGGTTCTCAACAGATGGTTTTTCAATCGGAAACTCTCGTTCTTCAACCGCAAGGACATTAGAAAAGATTTGGGAACTCAAGATCGGCTCGTGTCCCCCTGTCTTAGGTAACTGCTGCTCCTCCTTCTCTTGCAACTCAAAATCAAATTCTGTCATCTCGAATGACTGATTTTCCACATCGATGATCTGGGTGTCGGACGTGTCTCTCTGGCAGACCTTTGTAATATAGTCGCCTACATGCATCATGAAAGTATCGATGAAATAGAGAGTGTCATCATGCTGCTGAGTATGCCTCATGGATTTCTGCACATCGAATGTGACCGTGTCATCATGAACTCGAAGAGTCAATTTACCATCGGCAACATCGATGAGAGCGCGTGCGGTGGCTAAGAAAGGACGACCGAGGATGAGCGGAACGTTCGAGTCCTCATCCATATCGAGAATGACAAAGTCGACCGGAAAGATGAATTTGTCCACCTGCACCAACATGTTTTCCACAATGCCCCTTGGGAACTTCACAGATCGGTCTGCCAACTGGATACTCATTCGGGTGGGAAGCAGCTCTCCCACGTTAAGTTTGGCAAACACAGAGTAGGGCATGAGGTTAATGCTTGCACCAAGGTCGGCCAAAGCATTGCTAACATGAAGATTACCAATCAAGCAAGGGATGGTAAAGCTGCCAGGATCTGTCATCTTCCTAGGAAGCTTGTTCTGTACGGCGGTAGAACACTCCTCACTAAGAGTAACAGTCGAAAGCTCCTCAAGTTTCTTCTTATTAGTGAGCAAGTCTTTAAGAAACTTGGCGTGTTTTGGCATGTTCGCAAGAGCTTCAATAAACGGAATGTTCACATGAAGCTTCTTAAGCATGTCGAGAAACCTAGAGTACTGCTCCGAATCATTCTTCTTCACTAGACGACCGGGATATGGCGGTTTTGGCTTATAGACGCGCACCGGTTCCTGTTCAACCTGCTTCTCCTTTTCAACTAACGCACAGCCTGACCGTGAGGTACTTGCTGGGCCTCGCCTCTGGTTCACCTTGTCAGGCGGTGTCTCTATCTCCATCTCCTCATCAACTTCCTCCTCCTCTCTAAGTGTACCGCTAACGACACCTCGCCCACTTCGGGTGGTCACCGCCTTGGCCTGAGCATTTTGAAATGGTTTAGAATAGGTGGGTCCGGGATTAGGGATGGTGTTACTTGAAAGACTCCCTGAGGGTCGTTGATCAATCTTTGCGGACAACTCACCAAACTTGGCCTCGAGATTCTGAAATGCGACCTGTTGTCCCTTCATAAACGTCTCATGCTGCAAAAGAGTGGATTTGGTGTTGGCATCATTTTGTAAGAGCTGATTTAACAATTGAGATTGGTTAGCCAACATCTCCTCGATCTTAGAAGTACTATTTGATACAGGAGCAGGTTCGGGTGCGGGTTCTTGGAACAGATTCTGGCGTTGCTGATAACCGGTGTTATCTGCCCGCCAATTAGAGTTAGAATTATTGTTTCGCCACCCAGAATTGAAGGCACGATTTTGATTAGCAAGAAAATCTACCTCCTCCTGAGAATCAACGGGACAATCGGCTGTCTCGTGATTTCCACGACATATCTCGCACCTACGAGCTTGCAACTTAAGCTCTTTCATCTCCCTCTTAAGTGCTTCCACATCTGCTGACACACTCGTATTCTGATCAACATGATGCACTCCACGTGATGCTGAGATGGCTGCGGCCTTGGCACCCGAGACGGACCTTCTACTCGGTGTATGTTGATCCCCTAATGCAATGCTATCGAACATTTCTTCAGCCTCCTCTATGGTGAGTTTATCGAGCATGTTTCCTCCGGCGGCAGTGTTGAACCGCTGTTGGGTTTCGGGAGTAAGACCGTTATAGAATTTTTCAACCACAGCCCAATCGTTTAGACCATGCTGAGGACAACGGCTTATAAGAGTTTGGAAACGCTCCCACGCAGAATAGTAGGACTCATCGGAGTCCATATGAAAAGAACGGATTTGCTCGCGTAGACGCCCGGCCTTTGATGGAGGGAAATACTTCCTAAGAAACTTGGATTGCAAGTCGGCCCATGTGGCGATTGAGGCGTTTGGAAGGGAGTCAAACCATGTAGCAGCACGGCCAGAAAGTGAGAACGGGAATAACTTAAGATGAATGACGTCGGATGTGATATTATTAATATTAAAAGTTTCGCAGATCCGCACGAATCGAGACAGGTGTCCCGGAGCATCTTCGTCATCCAAGCCGTGGAACTGAGCAGAATTTGTGATGCAATTCATGACGTGAGAGGGAATTTACCAGTTTTGATTATTAGTCGCAGGAGGTCGGACAATTGCAGATCGGGCCCCTATGATGCCATCACTGGCTCTAGCATGAACAGTTTGTCTCGGCGGTGGAACGGCGTCGCCCATATCTATTCTAAGAGTAGAGACGCTAACCTGGATGTCGGGTGAATCGCTCTCGCTATCTGTAGTCTCCTTAAGTCGCTCTTGAAACTCTCTCTCGGGCTCTTTTGATGCAATGAATAAAGGTGGGCCTTGAGAACGGGTATTATGCATAAACTAAAATAAAAAAAATAATTTAGATTTTTTTTTAAATTAACTAAAATTAAAGGCAAAAACAGCAAGTAAAAGCACCTAAAGGAAAAAAAAATAACAACTAAGAAGAAAATAAACAATTGAACAGATCAGATAATCAAGTCAGTTTAAACAAAGAATTTGCCAGTGTCCCCGGCAACGGCGCCAAAAAATTGATGTGTGAAAAACGTATATAATATTAAAAACCATGTTTTACCGAATTTACCTAAAAAAACCACACACAATCGGCAAGTGTACCGGACGCAATGTAGCTAGCAAGTAAGAACGAATATCGAACCTTGGACACTATGGGTAAACTCTTATTATCAAACTTAATGATTACTAACCTAGACTTTCTTCTGAATTTTTTTATATATTTTTTATATTAATAAAACTAATAATAGTTAACTAATTAAAATTTAAAATAAAAATAGAACTTTATAAAAATTGGGTTCTAGACAAATATGAGAAACGACTACCTAGGTAATGGAATCATACTAGTTAAATTAATAGTTAACGAACTTGATTTGGTTGAAAAACAATATCTTAAAAAAATATGACACTAAAGACCACTAAAATACGCTAGATCGCCTCCCGGCCTCACCAACGACACCCCAGAACTCTAATGACACGTGAAGCTCAATTGTTAAAGGGTTGGATCACCTCCCAGTCTCACCTTACCTAATAATATTATGGTACCCCACAACCCAAATCACCTCCCGGTCTCTTCGGATACAATATATATTAATATATAGGGGGTATTTTTAATTAACTTGAACACAACTTGTATCACAATAATCTTAGGGACCTAGGACAACTCACTCCCGTGCAATTATTACCCAAACCCACAAAAGCCAAAGATGACACAACACTAAATTGCCTCCCGGCCTCTCTAGTGATAGAACAATAAAATCTAAACCACTTTCAATACTTATTCCTACGATTTTTTCGACCATAAACCGCAAACAAGTTGAAAACACAAAGTAGACAACCTAATCATGTGTCTAACAATCTCCAAAAAAAAACTATTAAACACAAGTGGAATAAATATTAAAGCAATAAACTAGATTCTATTACGCAACAATATCATGACCAAACCAATAAAAAACTTTTACCATAATATTAAATCAACCAACGTCAAATAATGGTTCGTCAAACAATTAATCTAACATAGTACTCAACCAAAACCTAGGCACTATAAAGTATTTAGCCACACATATTAAAATATGAAGCAAAAGTAAAATAGAGATTAAAGTTCATCATAAAAGAAATAAAATTAATTCTGTAAGCCTAATACCACGATCTGCTCGGCCTTGAGTTTAATAGCAGCTTTCAAAACCTTGACAATAACCTCCAATAATTGCACCGTAGCCTCCTCTATGCGGCTGTACAAAATTCGTCAAAACTTCAGCCATGGGGTCCTTTTATATATTTTTTTATTTGCCGGCCTTCTTCCGTCTATTTATTTATTTCGTTCACGAGGCCCACTCCAAAAACCTAATGAAAATTCTTTTCTCTTGTGAGTATGGGGCCCACATGATCAAAAGTCCACAAAATCTTAAAATTAGAACTTTGACCCAACTGATTATTCTTTTTTACGTCAGATGTGATCCAAATTCATAACAAACAAATATATATTACAATACTAATAATAGTATATAATGTATAATGTCTAATAATATATAAAGTAGGTTCGACCTTTACTCGTTAGTTTCAAATTTAATAAAAGTACTCAAATTTTAGATCGTTGTCTCATAAAACCTTAAAAACCCACATTTGAACCAATTTGGAATAATATTCAATAAAAACTTGGCTCTAATATACTTGAAAGTGTAGGAAGTATTTATATAATAACATGTATATTTTAAACCATATCAGGCACGCAGACCAAAACTCCAAATTACGACTCACATATAACATCTCTTTGACTGTGCAACATTCCAAGTTCTTGGGATTTCTGTTCCATCTAATTTTTCCAACTTGTAGACACCTTTCGATAATACTTCTTTTACCTTGTAAGAATCTTCCCAAGTTGGGGCTAACTTACTTGATGGCTCCTGTCCCGATGCCTCGTTGTTGCGGAAGATAAAATCTTCCGCATCAGAGTTACATTTTTGAACCCTTGAGTCATAGTAATTCTGTAATTGACGCTTGTAATTGTGTTCCCGGATGAGTTCCAATTCTCGTCTTTCCTCAAGAAGGTTGAGATTCATCCGCAGTTCTTCCTCAATGTTATCAGCGGAAAGCGTTCTTGCGGATGGTACCCCTATTTCAGCTAGGATCATCGCTTCAGTGCCGTATGTCAAACTGAATGGTGTTTCCGAATTGATTGTTTTCTTCTGAGTTCGTAAAGCCCAGAGCACATGGGGTAGTTCATCTACCCATCCAATTCGTTTGGTAACCACTCTTGCCTTAATTCCATCTTTAATGGTTCGATTGGCCCTTTCGACCTGACCATTGGCCTGCGGGTGGGCTACAGATGTGAATACTTGAGTGGTATGAAGTTTTTTCAACCATGCTTGAAGCCCATCATCAGCAAACTGGGTTCCATTGTCACTGATAAATTCCTGCAGGAGGCCAAAACGATAAATAATGAACTCCCATAAGAATTTCTTGATATTGGCCGCGGTAATGGAAGCAATTGGCTTGGCCTCCACCCACTTAGTGAAATAATCGATTGCCACAATCAAGAATTTGACGCGTCCCGGGGCTTCTGGGAATGGACCCATGATATCAATCGCCCACTTCTGGAACAGCCATGCGAATGTTACAGGCACTAACTCATTTTTTGGTCTTAGGGTATTGGGAGCATGGCGCTGACATGAATCACACTTTCTAAATTCTTATACCGCGTCCATATGCATTCCCGGCCAATAGTACCCCGCAATCATGAGTTTGGCCACCACCATTCTTGGACCATCGTGAAGACCGCAAATGCCTTCGTGGATTTCCATTATCAAATACTTCGCATCCTCACCATCCACGCATCTCAAGAGTGGACCGAGGAAAGATCTGCGGTACAAAACCCCGTCTTGTATTTGATAATTTAAGGCTTTGTGCCCGATCTTCCTAGCCGCTACTTTTTCTTCCGGGAGAATCCCTGATGTTAAGTTTGCCATAATTGGTGTCATCCAGGATTCAACACTGGTTTGTATGACCAACACCTGATGTTGCGGGACAGAGGGACGATCGAGGACTTCAATGCGGATGTCTTTTGCAAAATGTTCAAAATTCATTGAAGCTAATTTGCTAAGAGCATTCGCTGACTTGTTTTCACTTCGTTTGATGTGGAGGACTTTGAAAGATGAGAATTGAACAATCAAATCTTTTGCTTGCGAGAGGTATGAAGCCATCATATCGTTTTTTGCCTCGTACGTTCCGTTAATCTGTCCAGCAATCAGCATTGAGTCTACCTGTGCTTTCAAATGTTTTACCCCGAGTTTTTTGGCTATCCGCACACCTGCTAAGAAAGCTTCATATTCTGCCTCATTGTTGGTACTTTTGAAGTCCAACTTTATGGCATAAGTGTATTCATGGCCTTCGGGATTAACCAATCTGAGGCATGCGCCTGATCCCTAATTACTTGAAGCTCCGTCCGTGAACAGTGACCAAATCTGGTCTCGCTCAGGGGGTATCGGAGTTCGTTGTTCAATCGGGCACTCTTCTTCTTTGTTTCGCGGAACTTCTGTGATGAAATCGGCTAGCACTTAACCCTTGATCGCGGTTCTAGGTCTGTATTCGATCACATGCTCTCCCAATTCTATGGCCCATTTTGCCAACCTTCAAAATAGTTCTGGTTTACTTAGCACATTCTATAATTTGTACCATGTCCGTTCATTGATTAGATGCCCTTGAAAATATATGCGGAGGCGCCTGGCGGCATAAACTAGTGCCAAGACTAGCTTTTCAAGCATTGAATACCTAGTTTCTAGGTCTATCAATGTTCTACTGACATAGTAAATCGGTGTTTGAAGATTTTTTCTATTTGTCAACAGCACGGCCCCAATGGCAATATCAGATGCTAATAAGTACATCGTTAGTGGCTTTCCCGCATGCGGTGCTGTTAGGGTAGGCAATTCCATTAAACACTTCTTGACCTCCAGAAAAACTTGTTCTGCTTCCGCGGTCCATTTGAAATGCACTTTCTTTAAACAGATCCTTAGAGTTGACACAAAGGGAAAAGACTTAGCCGCGTGATTGGCCAAAAATTTGTTCAAAGCAACAAGCTTTCCATTAAGTGTTTGCACCTATTTGAGGGAAGAAGGTGATGGGATGCGGGCGACTACCTGGACCTTGTCTGGGTTTGCTTTAAAGCCCACACTCGTAACAATCACGCCCAAAAATTTTCTTTCCTCCACCCCAAAGGAACACTTGCTGGGATTGAGCTTCATATTGATCTTCCTCAGAGTATCAAATGTTTCTTCTATATCACGTAACATCTGATCCTCTTCGATGATTTTTATAACCAAATCATCCATGTATACTTCCAAGTGTCGCCCAATTTGATTCTTGAAAGCTTCATCCATCAAACGTCGATACGTAGCACCCGCATTTTTAATACAAATGATCGCTTGGATCTTACATTCCGTTACACTTCCCTAAGGTAGTAGGGATCTTCACGTTGATTGGGAACGAAGCGGTAGCAATGCGCGGAATGAACTTTGACTTCTCAGCAAACGTTTCGGGACGATACGGTTTTGTAAAGTCTTCTTTCACATCACTGTAGTGCTCAGTATGGCGAACTATCGCACGCGGGCAACTAGTTCCCTCTCTTCTATGGTTTTGGCTGTCACCGCTGAAATAGTTGGTATCGCATCAACGGTATGTCAGATCATAGCTATCGTCGTACTCAATTCTGCGGGAAGACTCCCGCATCACTGGACGTCCTCTGTTACGATCTTGACGTCTAGCTTATTCCTCAGAAAACCTCTCAGAGAATCTTTCTGTCTGGAGGCTGTCACGCATCTGTCTCCTCCGAACTGTTAGAGGAGGAGATGAAGATCTCCTGGGAGTCTCATCATAGGCCAAAGTGCGGGCACATATTCGCTCTTCACGAATCATGCGCTCGTATTCAGCTAGGGAATTCTCTTGTTGAATGCGTAACCAGTCCTCCGGAGATTGAATCCCTTCAGATCTGAGGTTACGATGGTGAGATCTCTCCGGTTCAGAATTATCAGATCCGTCTTCCAGACCCAATTCTGTACGAGCCCGATGAGTCTCCACCGTAACATGTCCCAAGTCACCTGGAGTTAGTCCTCCGGGTGCTTCGACACCAATCGTACACCTAATTGTTGCTGAAGTTTCCGTCGGCCCTTAGAGAGTCTGACTCATATCGTTCGGAACAACAAAAAACTCTTTACAATTCTAGCACAAGCACAGATGGCGCCAATGAAGAAACACGGATCTGGTCCCCTAAGGGTTTAGATCCGATGAGTTCACAGGATACTGGTCGAACAACTACCAGACAGCGATACAAGTCTAATCTCCCAAGTCCAATGACGAAAACCTGCAAAACAATCACCGTGAGCTCGTTACGGATGGGACAAGAGGGGGGGGGTCTTTCCGTAACCACCATCCGGCGTGAGAATAAGTACTTGTTCCGATGGAGAGAAAAGTACAAAGTATTGAGAGTATAAGTGAAGTGTGAATAGATACCTCACAGAGATGATCAAGGTATTTATAGCCAAAGGGTAGGGGAATGTGATTGGTCCAACTGTCCATTTCCAGAAGATGCTTTCGTAACAACCTGGACACGTTTCCGCTTCTGATAGGGTGAGCCATTTCACCCATGTGCATGGTTATAACAACCTGGACACGTGTTCATATATGATAGGGTAAGCCATTTCGACCATGTGCGAGGTTATAACAACCTCGCCAGCTGTCCTCCTACCATTGGTCGTTGCATTTCGTGCTTCCCAAAGAAAGATCCTTGTAAATCTTTTAGAAGGAAGTTAGTTAATTACAGCTGTTCTTCTGATGTCATCCTTGCGGGTGGGAATAGTACCCTGCGGATGACTCCCGAGGACGTTTGGATCCTCCCACGTATAGTCTCTAGATCTTGTTGTCAGTGTTCCTCTATCTTGAGTTATGCGGGTGATTAATATGTCCCGTGGGTGGCCTAGGGGGGGGGTGTCTCATCTTACTCACAGGTGATCTTTAAGAGTATTTAGGTCTTATTGGTATCCTACGTCTATAGACTTCACCTTGATTAATAATATAATGAAGTGACATTACCAAGTAAAGGTGTCACATCGCTAATTTTCACCATGGGTTATGTAGGAAACATTGGTCCATACATAATGGTGAAGTATGAGAAAATGTAGTATATCTCTAATATATGAAGATTTGAACTTTCTCTAACATTTGATGATGTGGATTGTGTGTACTACACCATGGTAGTCGCCCTATTCATTATCAATCAACATTTTCGGCTACATGTATTAAACATGACCAAGTGCCATGTAAGTCAAGCTAAATGCAATTTTGTGTTAAATTGTACAACTTATCATTTACATGAGTAGTGGCTGGTTCACGAGCATCTTTATTATAAATGTGTATGCATGGTTTTGTAAATTCGTCCCAGTGTTTATCATGCATGATATATATCTTTGACAAGCATACCATAAATGTTGTCGTACAAGCTATAACATCATGAAAATGTTTGTTTGACAATGTTTTGATTTTATGGTTCTTTAGCGGTTGTCTTTGGAGATTGTGACGTATTGAGGGCTGACTCTAAGGTGTAGATCAAATGTTCAATTTTTTATTTCTAAAAACATATATTTCATATTGTTTTGTTCTAGTTTAGCACTCTTAAATATTTAGAAAAGTAATACCAAATAATGTAATGTAATGTAAGATCTACACTGTCGTAATTGGTTAAATAAGAATCAACACTTGCTCAAAACATTAAAGCCTGACAAGGTTGATTGAAATCATCGTGGGAGTACAAATAGAAGTAACAACAAATTAGTGGTTGTAACAACAAATTAGTGGTTGTATGGGTGAGCAACAACCGAACTGTTAATTTAAAACAAAACGAAAACTGACATAACGAAACCGAAAACCAAATTAACTGGAAATCGGATATCAATTATTTGTTTTACCCTCATTAAGCAAACCAAACCATTCATATTTCTAGCTCTTATACATCCATTTCATGTATTTATAACTTTATGATCATGTATTTAAACCTTCACTTCATGTATTTCTAAGCAAAAATAGATGTATTTATACCGTCATATCATGTATCTAAGCAAACTAACTGAATAAATCGAACCAATTAACCAATAACCGATTAATTAATATAACATATTAACTGATGACTTCGATTTCAGAACTGTACACAACTACACACACTACGATGATTGCATAACCTGGTTAAAAACACAGTAACCAAGTTCATGTATATTGCATCTAAATCATCTATTTTTTAAATAATTTAACATCTATATAGTGATTCTGTTGCAATAAAACAATAATCAAACACGTATATAAAAAAAATACAAGCGACTATATTTAATTAATATTGAGACTTGGTCTTCACTTCAACTATTATCCACACTTAAAGATTATATTAACAGTGAATTGAATATAACCCAAATTGCAATGCATTGTGCGGTGCATGTTTTCTAATAAAAAATCAACCTAAAGAAGGAAGATGAATTTGGCTAACTTTTAACAATCAAGACAAATACAACTTATGGTATACATTTTCTTTTTTGTATATTCTATTTAAGGGTTATTATTGTTGTTAATATTTGGCTCCAACATGCATAAAACATCAAACCTCCCCATGAATTAACTCTTCCAAGAACTCATTCTAGAAATAGTAACCATAATGAATTTCAATAAAACGGGTGTGATTAGTAGGAAAAATAGATGGCATAAAACGACGACGTAAAGCATAAATGATATTAACATTTTCCAATGCAACAACAACGCCGGATCCACGACGCTTCCCTTTACATTTACACACACACTCTCTCTCTCTTCTTACAATAACAATAGCTGCACTTTTTCTCTTCCAGATTTTACCCATTTACTCTCTCTCTCTCTCTCTCTCTCTCTCTCTACCTTCATCTAAATGCTTCCAATTTCTTCACCATTTCTGGGTTTATTTTAAAGGCTTCCAAAAACCATGCCGGAGCAAATTATATTATTATCAGACAATGTCACCACCAAAAAGAAGAAATCAAACGACGAAACAGACTCTTTAGCTTCAACCCACCGTGGCAGATCTCAGTCCACCTCCGGCCGCCGTGTAACCCCAACAACCACCCTAGAAAAGCACTTAAAAAACGGCGATCTCTACATCGGCAGCTTCTCCGGCAACGTACCTCACGGATCCGGCAAGTACTTATGGTCCGACGGCTGCATGTACGAAGGCGAATGGAAACGCGGCAAGGCTTCCGGCAAAGGCAGGTTCTCGTGGCCTTCCGGTGCCACGTACGAGGGCGAGTTTAAGTCCGGACGGATGGAAGGTTCCGGCACCTTTACTAGCTTTGACGGCCACACGTACCGCGGCGCCTGGCTGGCTGATCGGAAACATGGGTACGGTGTGAAGCATTATAGTAATGGGGATTATTACGATGGCACGTGGCGGCGGAATTTACAAGACGGTAACGGCCGTTATGTTTGGAAGAATGGGAATGAGTATGTGGGTGAGTGGAGAAACGGCGTTATTAACGGTAGAGGTGTTTTCATTTGGGCTAACGGAAACCGTTATGACGGGAATTGGGAGAATGGTGTGCCCAAAGGTGACGGGATTTACACGTGGCCGGACGGTGGCTGCTATGTTGGTAACTGGACTAACGACGGAAAGGATAATGATAATGATAAGCTTAACGGAACGTTATATCCAGGCGATAATAATAAGTTAGGGTTTAGTCATAAGCTTACTGCGCCGTTTTTGGATGACGGGTTTACGGTTTCGACGGGGCGAAAGCGGTCGTCGGTGGATGGGCCTCGAGGGAGTTTTCCTAGGATTTGTATTTGGGAGTCTGATGGGGAAGCTGGGGATATTACTTGTGATATTATTGATAATGCTGAAGCTACAATGTTGTATAGGGATTCCATGGGGTTGGGTGGCCATGATATTAGGCAGTTTCCGTGTTGTTTTAATGGCGGTGAGGCGAAGAAACCCGGCCAGATGATTTCAAAAGGGCATAAGAATTATGATTTGATGCTCAATCTCCAATTGGGTATCAGGTGGAAATTTGATTTATTCAACAATTTGTATGAACTTGAACTATTTATATAAAGTATAGATATTTCTATAAATGTTTATGGTTTATTATAGGTATTCTGTTGGGAAACATGCTTCGGTGATACGAGACCTAAAGACGACTGATTTTGACCCGAAAGAAAAGTTTTGGACTCGGTTTCCACCGGAAGGAACCAAGCTTACACCACCGCATCAATCGGGAGAATTTCGGTGGAAAGATTATTGTCCGATCGTGTTTAGGTAATTTATAAGTTTAATTCAGATGCTTGAATATTGAATTTGTTATTAATGTTTATATTTTGTTGATGAATTGTTAATGTTTTTAGACGTTTGCGCGAGTTGTTTCAAGTGGATCCTGCTGATTATATGTTGGCAATTTGTGGGAACGACGCTCTTCGTGAGCTTTCGTCTCCTGGGAAAAGTGGGAGCTTTTTTTATTTAACGCAGGATGATCGGTTTATGATCAAAACAGTTAAAAAGTCTGAAGTCAAGGTATATATAAAGATATTGAATCTTGATTGAGTGTTTCTTATAATTTAACAATTGATGCATTGAAGCTAAAGTTTGAACTTTGAATGATATCAGGTTTTAATTAAAATGCTGCCAAGTTATTACCAGCACGTTTGTCGTTACGAGAATTCTCTCGTCACAAAGTTTTTCGGTGTCCATTGTGTCAAACCCTTCGGTGGCGTTAAGGTAAGTTAGTATCCGGTTTTTGCAGTTTAGGGTTTTTTGTATTTTGGTTTTGCAACAAATTACAATTTTTCTATTTTATTGTCATGTAGACTCGGTTTATTGTTATGGGGAATCTATTTTGCTCCGAGTATCGAATCCATAGAAGGTTCGATCTTAAAGGATCATCTCACGGGCGCACAACCGATAAACCCGAGGAAGAAATTGATGAAACCACCACACTTAAAGATCTTGACCTCAACTATGTGTTTCGTCTTCAAGAAAATTGGTTCAAAGACCTAATCAAGTTAGTATAATTTGTTAATTTTTCAGCTTATGCGGTTTATATTAACTCATTTACCTTACATATTGTGTTTGTTTTATGTGTTTTCAGACAAATAAACCGAGATTGTGAGTTTTTAGAGGCCGAGAAAATAATGGATTATAGTCTTCTAGTTGGCATGCACTTTCGTCAAGATAATACCGGTGACAAAATGGGCTTATCGCCATTTTTATTGAGAAACGGTAATTATCTGTTTTTTTGTTAAACTATATTTGGTGCTTATTAGTTATAACATTAATTAATTAATGCCATTTTAGGAAAGAGCGATTCATACCAAAATGAAAAGTTTATGCGAGGATGTCGGTTTCTTGAAGCGGAATTACAAGACATGGATCGTGTTTTGTCTGGCCGGTATGTTTTCGTGCTGTCACATGTCTAAATTAATTTTATAACTTTTCCCATTGAATTTTCGGTTTAATTGGCTTATTATTGTGACATTGCATTGGTGGTTGATAAGTTTTAATGGTCTTTTAAGTTGACAACCATTTTTATAAATGGTGTTTTGATTATGGTAGTTGGGAAATTTATAATTTGATATAGTTTCATTAGACAAGGTTTGTTCGTGGGGACCTCTATGTTTTATTATGGCCTTCTAATTGCGTATCGTGACACATGTTCATGTTTCGCCTATGACTTTGACCCCGTCTTTTCATATTTGCCAAAAACAATTCTGGAAATGCTCTTCTTGATCCATATGTCATATGGGTAGTCGTTGACTTTACCTAAATTCATGTCGAAGTATTATTATAGCCTTCTAACTGCATTTCTTGACACCTGTTCGTGTTAGCTTTGACTTTGACCTTATCTATTAAATTTGCCAAATTTAATCCTGGAATTACTCTTGTTGATCCATATGTCATATGGGTAATGGTTGATACCATCTAAATTAACATATGAAGTATTTTTGTGGTCTTCTAATTGCATTTCTTGACACATATTCATGTTTTGACCTTGACTTTGGCAATTTATTCTTAACTTTGCCAAAACTTATCCTGCAAACGCTCTTCTTGATCCATATGACATACAAGTAGCAGTTGATATCTTCTAAATTCACTCATAAGTGTTATTATGGTCTTCTAATTGCCATATGTTTGTGTTGACTTTGACCTTGACCTTTTTAAACTAAAATTTGTTGAAGATAGTCTTTCAAATGATATTCTTAATCCATATTGCATATGGGTCATGGTTAATATCAGCTTAGTTCATACATATAGTGTTATAATGGCTTTCTAATTCCATTTCTTGACATATGTTCATGTTTTGGCTTTGAATTTTTATTCCCAAATTTGCTAAAATATATTCTTTTAGTTATATGGATGGGTAATGGTTGATATCATCTATATTTATATTTTGGTCAAATTTGCCAAATATAGTCATTTAAATAATATGCATGATCCATATGGCATATGGGTAATGGTTTGACTTTATCTACTACATACATGGTTGTTACTACAATGGTATTTATTTAATAAAAAAGTATTATATTTCTTTATCAGGAAACCGTTGATCAGATTGGGAGCAAACATGCCAGCTAGGGCGGAGAGAATGGGCAGGAGAAGTGATTTTGACCAATATACCCCTGGTGGATTCAACCTGTTGACACCTTCAAGAACCGGTGAAACATACGAGGTAGTCCTCTACTTTGGAATCATCGACATTTTACAAGATTACGATATCAGCAAGAAGCTTGAACATGCATACAAATCCTTGCAAGCGGACCCCACGTCCATCTCGGCTGTGGATCCAAAGCTTTATTCCAAACGGTTTCGTGATTTCATAGGAAGAATCTTCGTTGAAGACAGATGATCATCGAACCATTTGCTCGTCATTTGTTCGGGTTGACTTGTTGAAAAGTCAACAAGCTCTGAACGGAGTCGGGTCAGCGGTTGCTTGTGTACATGTTGGGTGAGGGGGGGGATTGGATTATTATTGTTATGTGTTATTTTCTTGAATTGTTTTCCTTGAGATTTTTGTGGGTAGCAAGGAATATGTGAAGAAAATGAGAAGTAAAAAAAAAAAGAAGGTTATAGGGAAGTTTGGGAATAAGTGAAAGTGTACAGGGTGTTGTTATAGAGTGAGAAATGAAATGGTGGATATTTTGGTGGTAATTTGACAATTTATATGTTGGAAGGTGAATTTTTGTAAGTATTTATGTTTTGGAAGGGTAATTTGGGTAAAAAGGGGGGGGGGGGACCAGAACAGGAATGTGTGGTTGAATGACTTTTGCTTTTGTGTTGGGAGGGGGGTACAGAAGTCTGCATAAAAAGATGTGAAAGCAAATTGGCCAAAATTTGAAACAAGTATGTAGGGTGGTAAATTTACTATCTAGACCAGTTAGCTTTTTTATTAATTATATATTTATAATCGTCAATATATAAAATTTATATAGTTATTTTTTAAATATGATTTATTTTGTAAATAACTTTTCAATGAAGGAAGATTGAATCTTTGAGATTTTCAGTTTGATTATGAGATTTGTTTGGATTTTACAATTAGTGAGTCTTTGGACGGTTGGGTTTTCTTTGGAGTTGGAGAGCGTTTAAGGGCTTTGTACGTCTGGGTTGGGTCAATTGATGGTAATCTTTTGTCGTTGGGTTATTCCGTACAAAATAATTAGGCAATTCTCTGTTTGTTAGTAGTTAAAAAAAAATATATATATATATATCTTTTCAAAATTTGTTGTTTTAACCAAAGCCAATTATAACTAATTTTTATTGATAATTATTCCATTTAAATCATAATACATGGTTTTACTTTTCATATAGTTAGAAAAGGTAAGTTTGATTACGGCAGGAGGCCTAAACTTGATATAACGGTGTGTCAACATATAGTGATATATCATCGTTGCAACTGGTAAAACCTAACTAGTAGGTTTTATGGTAATCTTGAGTCTTGACCACAAATTAGATAATTATCCATTAATTAGTCATTTAAAAAGCATAATGAAATATCTACTTGAAACTGAAACTCATTTTTTTTGCTTTTATTTTATATTTTGAATGCAATATATATGCAATGTTCTATTCTAAGTAATTTTATAAACTCGAGGGTCAGCGTTCAAAAATCTTAGGGGCCGGTCAAAATGCTCTAATATATGGTATATACAAAAGTCAAAACTGTAGTGTTGGTTATCCACATCTTAGAGCATTCTCATTCTATTATTCATCTTTATTTCTATAATTACATTAAAAATACCATCTTTTCTCTATCATTTTTAATTAAATAATATAGTTTTATACTTTTATCATTACCTTTTATCTCTTATTTACTCACAACCATTTATAAAAACATTAAAAAATTATAGAGTTGAACAGTGTGTTTCTCCAAAATTTAACTATGAACAGTATCAATTTCTCTCTTCTCATCTCACAATCACTTTTAACCATCTCTAGAAAATGAAGAATCCCCTCACATTATTTAAAGGAATGAGAATGCTCTTATATATGGAAAGCAATGCACAAAAACCACTAGCATAAGTAGTTGGACTATGTGTTATGAACTAATAATGAACAACAGTTGATCTTGTAATTACAAGGTCTTCTATTACGTTTGATCATCATTGATTTATTTTGAACGACGCTTTCAAGGTTTTAAACTCATTAATTTGATTAATGATAGTTTTTACTACTACTTTGCAACCTGGGGACAGCTCCTTTGAGAGCATTATCATCACTGATTAAAATAAACATCAATATAAATATTTTTCTATGTATATTTTTATATTTTATACAAGTTATAAACAAATGATAAGAGACCATCTAAACTTCATGCCTTCTATCGCAAACCAAAGTTGTAAATCAATTATGTCTCATAGATGTGGTGAAAACACATAATACAAAACTCGACCTTGACCGTTATACGTGTATAACATAAATTTAAACCAACATAGGTAGGATTAAAGTATCTTTAAGCTTAAAAAAGTGATATATCACGACAATATTGGATTGAACTCTTAAACTTATACCAATAAACATAACTGCTTTTTTAATATAAAGGTAGAAGAAACAACTCTGCAAAAAATATATCTTTTGATTTGGTGTTTTAAAATATTAGTATATATGTCCAGATAGATGATGTGTTTGGTGCTGGGACATGGGACGTGACAGCACGTCTGCATCCTGTAATATATATATATATATATATATATATATATATATATATATATATATATATATATATATATGTGTGTGTGTGTGGTAGAAAGGGTGGGGGCTGTTCGGTCATTTCCAGTAACCCCTGGTGGGACCCACAAGTGGGAGGGGTAAAAGTGTAAATAACAGGAAACATGGTGGGTGGCTATGAACAACTTTGTTGACCAAAGTAAGTGTCACCTCTGTTTTCGTGCCTTATATATGCTTTCAGAGATCCGAAGCATGGGTCTGAATCTGAAAAATATCCATGGACTAGTCATTTGTGATTTAATAAAATTGTTTACTTATTTCGGGAAAATACAAACACTTTGTAACTTTTCTATATTCAAAATTAAATAAAACTTTATTGAGAACTCAAATAACACATGATATAAATAATACTATAACATGGCTAATGATTTAGATTATAAATTTAGGTTAGTACTCTGTATTTATTTAGGTTTTTATATTAAGTTATTAACTATTAAAGTCAAATGATTATATGACATATTTATGAGGGTGTTTGGTCACTTAAATTAGCTAGAAGAAATTTTAATATGAATTATATTCTTTTACATAATGGATCTGTTGAGTTTATTGAAATTAAAATATGAATTTAGATTTTTATTTTTTATTTATATTTTGATTTATGATTTTTTTTTTTATTTTTTGAATTTTTTATGGGTTTTCTATTAAGATTAAAAACCTCTCAAAAAATATATTAAAAAAAATAAAAAAACTAAAATGTTTTATTCCGTTGTCCTCGTTTAAAAAAAAACTCGAGATAAGGGTGTGTTTGGTAAAGGGTTTTTAGGAGCTTTTTAGGGGCTTTAAGTTACAAGCTTTTAGAAAAAACTTCTATCTAATAAAAAGTATTGTTTGGTAAGAGGAGCTTAAAGCTTTTAGATGATGAGAAAAAACTCTAAATTGAAACGCTACTATAGGGGTATGTTTGGCAAAACTAGCTGGTAGCTGTAAGCTGAAGGCTGGAAGCTGAAGGCTGGAAGCTGGTAGCTGTCAGCTGTAGCTTTTAAATATTTAGGTGTTTGACAGAGTAGCAGAAGCTTTTAATAAAACTAGCTGGGTGCCCGCGTGGTGCGTTGGAATGGACGCACAACCTAACATCAACCGCATAATCAGTGTCGGTACATGATTCACTTGATGACAGTGCATACATAACCTAAATGTAGACGTGTTGTAACATCCTGGTTGATATAAATAAAATATCTTAGTTCATACTCAAGGATAGTTAACACATGTGCTTAACAAGTTGTATGAACCTTTAAGATATAAAATGATTATCCAAGGTATGGGATATTGTGACAAAAGATTAGTATTATGAAATGCCGTATAATAATAATAATAATAATAAAATATATTATATTTGACCTTGTTCCGTTTTTAATGAAACTTAGGTCGAAACGTAGAGAAAAATGAGTATGTTTCAACTACATATTTGTGATTTTATAAAACGTTATATTTTAAAAGCTATAGAAGAAAAACGATATTGGAGCTAAATTAATAACCATAATAATAATAATATAATAATAAACGATACTAATAATAATAACATGAAACTGCTCGTATATATTAATAATATAACATAAAAACTTGGTGTGCAAGTGTAGTTCACGTATGCATGTTTAAAAGAGGGGAACGTGTGAATGTATAGATCAAGATTGTGAAAATATATTTTAACTATAATTTAGAAGGCTACACGTATTAACCTTGCTCATGAAGATTTCAAGTATAAATATATTACTAAGTCGGTTAAGAACCGAGTATAAGTTAGGCAGCACCCCCTATTCGTGAATGCACATTTTTAGTTCTAGCTAGAGACCACGCCAATAAGGTATTTCTTTTCCTTTAAAATTTTAACTAATTTTAGTTACAAAATAAATAATTAAATATTATTGTGTTATGGGTAAGTTGGGAATCCAGGGATGACCCATAGGTAGAAACCGTACCCCTTTCAATATTTTAATAATAAATTATCGCGAGACTTAAGGTTAGCAATTCACTAAAATATGGCGTATGACCTTGACATAACTTGTCTAGTACATGCACAACCAGATTGTGGAATGATATGACCACTTTGATCATGGATGTTTAAGATAAACTGTAAATGATTGGGTATGGTTGTTGAACCATACTATGCTGGACTTGAATGATTGTGCGCGATAATGACAGTTGTTATGTGAAAGGCCTACGACTATAAGAATATTACTTCATGGATATAAATAAATAACCTAGTTTATTAAATTATAAATTCCAGTTAAAGTGGGATAAGCCAGAATAACTGAAGAAAGTCTGTTCAGGTGAGTTACTTAAACTATTTTCAAAACTTTGATACATGCTCATAAAACTGTTTTGACTGTGATTGATCTTGTATTTGCATGGCACATATGGTGTGGCACCCAAGGTGTTATATATATTATATTGATCATTATATTTTCCCAAGGGGACATGCACTTAATAAAGCAGTAGACGTACGTAAAGTCTGTATGTGTGAATATATAATGCTGACCTGGCTTTAACGTGAAGCGGGCGGGTTATAATTATGGCATGACATGCAATGAGCTCATACTTGATCAATAAAATTGTTTTAGTATCAGTTTATTAAATATGTCGGTTTATGTGACTCACTGCGCTGTGTGCTGACGTATTTTTACCCGAGCATGTTTTTTCAGGTTGATAAATAAGGGCGCGGAGTTAGCTGCTAAGTGTTGGAATAGTTTAGACGTTTTATTCTATTATCGTCACGTTTTGGAGTATGTGTAATAGTCAGATATGTAACAACTATTTTAGTAGTTTTTATATAAGATTACGTTTCCGTTATAAGTATGTGCCGATTGGTCACTGTAAGTGCCCCGTCCTGGGTGGGGTGTGACACGTGTAATTCATGGAAAAGCAGTAAGCTTGTAAATAATGTCGAAAATCAAGAAACAAAGCTGAAATAAACAGTAATTTTCAAATAGATATTTTTTTAAACCAACATATTTTGATATGAATCCCTTTTTGAGCATGCACTGTTTTAATCTGAAATATGTTCTGACCTGACCTCTTTCGACTCAAAAGCGTACCGACACGAATCGAAATAATTTAACCATTTTTGTGTCGACTCGTTCTGACCCTAATTTGGTCTTACACATGACTCAAGTTCATCTGACTCGACTCTTAATTTGGTCTTACACATGACTCGAGCTCATCTGACTCGACTTTTTACCGATCCTAACCGATAATCACATAGTATGTTAATTTTTAATGTTAAAGAAGTATAGCATTATCATACTTAAATTAAAGAGAATAAAATGCTCGTTTTTATAATGTAATTTGTTTAAAAATTTATTAAAGCGTGAAAAAGTTATGGCTCCTAAAAAAGTCATGGGGGTCGTTAGTTTTGAATAAGGGTTGAATGTGTAACTATTATATAAATTAACAAAAAATGATATAAGTTCAAGTACCAAACTTGTAACTTCAAATGTAAAAGAAAAAGCTAGCTACAAGCTTGGGGTTTGTTGAGAGTACGATTCTTCCACCGGTGTCATCTCTTCATTTGGGTTGTTGGGAAATTCCTCTTCTTCAGGATCTGTTTCCTCCTTCGGATCCTCCTCTGGTTCCTCTTCCATTTCTTCTTCAGTTATTGCAGGCACATGGATCTTCTCGTATGGCATTGTTACTCTCATCTTCGGCTTGTGAGATGACTTTTCCTTGTTGATATGTGAATTGGCAGAATCCCTTGTTGAAGTGCCGGTATGCCACCTTTGTTGATCGGAGTGGCATTGCATCCAGTCGGACAAAGGAGATCTTGGTTCCTCTTTAATTGTTCGGTTAGAGAGAAAGGCATATGACGGATGAGGATTTGGCGGTAAATATGTTGAACCTCCAGAGGGATAATATGGCGGAATCTCCATGGGTTGATAAGTCGGAATTTCAGAAGGATAATACGTCGGTACCTCGGATGGTTGGTACATTGGCAGACTTGTCGGATGATAACTTGAGTGTCTTGACGGTTGGTACACTTGGTGTGGAGTATTGTACAAATGGTAGATGGGACTTAATTCGATGTTGGGATGTTGGCTAGATCCTTCGTTGGAATTGAAAAATGACTCGAAGTAATCCTTACTCATGATGTCCATTGGGAACTTATAGTACTTCCTTGCTCTTCTTGCTTCATTATCATAGTACTCCATTAATTTTTCATAAGACATCTTTGATGGGTGGTTTAGAATGTAGAGAGGGAAATAAAGGGTTACCAACCAATCTTATCCCTATTCAAATAAACAAGTAAATATTTCCTATGCTTGGATCGAAGCTTGGGTATTGTTTTATGATACCCAATTCGCTAAGATCGATGCTCTGATACCAACCTGTCACACCCCCATTTAGGGCCTAGGAGTGTGAACCATAGTTGGTACCACATTTGTAAATAAATCAGAGTTGCGGGTTAATGAGGAAGACTTTAATAAACATGTGGATTTAAAGATTATAAATATTTACAAAACAAAAGACGAGACAAAAGTCTCGTTTAGTTTTACTTGTTTATATGTTTTATAAAAACACCATATTTACTAGTTTAAACAAAATTATCCGAGCCATCGGATTCTTTAGTCTTCGTTCTTCAAGCTCTAATCTTGATTACTTGCAAAATGTTATAAAATACGTCAGCAACGAATGCTGGTGAATATGCTGACGCAAAAATATTTTCTTTACTTAATTACCCCTCGAGACCACGTAAGTCTCGGCCCATCTTGGCTTAGGAATAATCAAGTTACAATAAACATCATTATAAATTCGAGTCTTTACACTAGGTCACCCCAGCAAAACACCGCAGCGTTTCGACGTACTTAGGTACCATAAATATACACAAGGTCATTCTCACTCTAACATACTTTGGTTCGGCCCATCGTGGATGGAGGTCGTGACCAGGCGTGGTGCGATGTGCCCACCGCATTCCACATATGTAAGGATCCAGATAAACGTATACTACAGCCTGAGGGCTAGGCTCATACTCTTATTTACAATGTTTTTAGAGACACGTAGCCTCATGTAAAGTTTTACACATAACAGGTTTGATTTGTTTGAAAACAAGTTGTAAAAGTGGGGCGTATTCACCTTTTGATAGGGATCGGTTTCCAACACCGTCCTTGAGTTCTTCTCTTGCTATCTCGCACCTATAGTACGAGTATAACTTTTGTTAGTCGGATACACGATCCGGCTTAAGACCTTTAATCTTATTTATCTCGATGAACCTTTAGTTCAATATCTCTTTTTTTACTTTAAAACCTTTAGTTTTAATAGTAATTTATAAACCTTTAGTTTATTCATAAAACCCGACGTTTCTTCTTCTTTAAGAAACGTATTCTTTTCTTTATTATTTAAGAATACTCATTATTCTTAAATAATATATTTTATAACAAAGATTAATCATATTCATATATATACTCACATATGTGTTTTCATTTTTTTTCTTTATTTTCTTTGTTATATGTTTCTTCGTTTATCGAGAATAACTTCGACTTGAGTATTAAGCCTTTATAATATTTTATTATATTTTGTTTGGGCATTATGCCTACCTTGCTTGGCTTAGAAATACCCTAGACACTTAGAAATACCCTATTTTATTGGACGTTCTACGAATTTTAAGTTCTCGTTAATTTCTACGTCTTTTAATGGCATCGAAAGAGATTCATCGGCTAGACACTTACGCAGATTCGAAACATGGAATACGTCGTGTATCCCTTGCATTTCCTCGGGTAGTCGCAAACGGTATGTGACGGTAGCAATTCATTCGAGTACCTCGAAGGGTCCAACGAACCGAGGACTTAGTTTGCCTTTCTTGCCGAATCGAACTACGCCTTTCCATGGCGAGACTTTCAAAAGTACTTTGTCACCAACATTGAACTCTAACGGAATACGACGGACATCGGCGTAACTCTTTTGACGATCACGTGCCGTCTTAAGTCGTTCTCGGATTTGAAGAATTTTGTCAATGGTTTCTTGGATTATCTCGGTTCCAGATAATTGATTATCTCCGGTTTCAGACCAGCACACGGGCATCCTACATTTTCGACCATATAACGCCTCGAATGGTTCGGCTTGAATGCTCGTATGATAACTATTGTTATATGAAAATTCCATTAGGGGTATGTGGTCATCCCAGCTTCCACCTAAGTCTATCAAACAAGCGCGGAGCATATCTTCCAACGTTTGAATTGTCCTTTCGCTTTGCCCATCGGTTTGTGGATGATAGGCGGTGCTAAGGTTTAGCTTTGTGCCGAGTGCTTGTTGGAAGCTTTTCCAAAAGTGAGACGTGAAACGAGTGTCTCGATCAGAGATTATAGATAGCGATACTCCATGTAAAGCAACAATTTTGTTCACATAAATACGTGCTAATCTATCCATTGAGTGCGACTCATTGATAGGTATGAAATGTGCAGACTTGGTTAAACGATCCACAATTACCCATATAGCATTATGTTGTCGAATCGTCTTCGGGAGTTTGGTTATGAAGTCCATGGTTATTAACTCCCACTAAAATACGGGAAGTTCGGGTTGTTGAAGCAATTCCGAAGGCTTTTGGTGTTCAGCCTTGACTTTCAAACATGTTAAACATTTCTCAACATGCGAAGCGACATCCCTTTTCATTCCATTCCACCAGTAGTTCGACTTGAGGTTTTGATACATTTTGTCGCTTCCTGGATGCATCGTATATTTGGATTTATGTGCTTCGTTCATAATCTTCTCACGTAAGTTTCCAATGATTGGGACCCAAATCCGGTTTCCCATTCTAAGAATACCATCGTCACCTTTGACTAACGAGTCAATGGTGCCGTTACGTTTTTCATCGGAAATCTTGTTTTCATTGATTGCTTGAATCTGGGCAGATTTAATTTGGTCAATGAGATCGATTTGAAGTTCTAGCCTCAACGCTCGGACTCTTTTTGGATTTTCATGCTCTTTACGACTTAAGGCATCAGCCACAACGTTGGCCTTACCTTCGTGATAGACAATTTCGCAGTCATAGTCGTTTAGAGTTTCTATCCAGCGTCGTTGGCGCATATTAAGCTCTTTTTGATCGAAGATATGTTTCAAGCTTTTATGATAGGTGTACACGGTGAATCTTACTCCGTAGAGATAGCGCCTCCATATCTTAAGTGCAAAGATTATGGCACCTAACTCTAGATCGTGAGTTGTATAGTTCTTTTCGTGCACCTTGAGTTGACGAGAGGCATATGCGATTACTTTCTTTCGTTGCATTAATACACATCCCAAACCGGAATGAGATGCATCACTAAAGACAAGAAATCTTCGGTACCTTCTGGCAAGGCCAGTATAGGAGCTTGGGTAAGCTTTTGTTTAAGTATATCGAATGCCTCTTGTTGTTTTGTTCCCCATTCATATTTGATGTTTTTACGGGTTAAAGAAGTTAAGGGAACAGCGATTCGAGAAAATTTTCAATGAATCTTCGATAGTAGCCGGCCAATCCTAAGAAACTTTGAATCTCGGTTGGCGACTTTGGGATTTTCCACTTAGAGATAGCTTCAATCTTAGTGGGGTCCACTTGAATTCCGTTAACATTAATGATGTGACCAAGAAATTGCACCTCGTGCAACCAGAACTCGCATTTTGAGAACTTGGCGTACAACTTCTCGGTTCTCAGAATTTCAAGTAAGGTTCGAAGATGATTTTCGTGATCATCCTTAGACTTAGAGTAAATGAGTATGTCGTCGATGAAGACAATAACAAATTTATCCAAGTAAGGCTTGCAGACTCAGTTCATCATATCCATGAAGGCAGCTGGCGCATTAGTAAGTCCAAATGGCATAACGGTGAACTCATAATGGCCATACCTTATTCTAAAGGCGGTTTTCGGAATGTCTTCGGATTGAACTTTGAGTTGGTGATAGTGATAGCCGGAACGAAGATCGATTTTTGAAAAGAAGCTAGCACCTTGAAGTTGGTTGAACAGGTCATCGATACGCGGAAGTGGATAACGATTCTTGATTGTAACTTTGTTGAGAGCTCGGTAATCGATGCACATCCGCATGGATCCATCCTCTTGACAAATAGTATCGACGCTCCCCACGGGGATTAACTTGGTCGTATGAAACCTTTCTCGAGAAGTTCGTCCAATTGTTTCTTTAGTTCCTTCATCTCGGTTGGCGCGAGGCGATATGGAGCTTTGGAGATCGGAGAAGTTCCAGGAATGAGATCGATCTTAAATTCTACTTCGCGATCGGGAGGAATACCAGGAAGTTCGTCGGGAAAGACATCGGCGTAGTCAGAAACAATGGGAACGTTTTTGATTTCTTTGGGTTTAGATTCTTCGGTGACGTAGGCCATGAATGCTAAGCATCCTTGATTCAAACACTTGTTAGCCCTTATCATGGAGATTAGGCTAACTTGGCCAGCGTCTTTATCCCCTTCAATTCGAATAGTTCGTTTATCCGGGGATTGGAGTTAAATAGTCTTGCTATTGCAAAGGATACGAGCATGGTTGTCGGATAACCAATCCATACCCAATACAACATCAAAACCAGCAAGAGTTATAGGAAGCAATTGAATAGGCAAAACGTAACCGGCTAATAAGATTTTTCCGTTTTCTAGAGCTTCGGATATTTTAACGATTTCGCCATTAGCGGTCTCGACGCTTAGAGTTTTATTAAGTTTTATTAAAGGTTCGTTTAATAGACTACAAAAGTTATAATCTATAAAACTTAAATTGGCTCCTGAATCAAACAAGACTCTAGCATACGCATTGTTAAATAAAAACGTACCGGTGATGGTTTCCGACATGTCGGCCGCTTTCTTGGTGTCCAAGACGAAGACTCTTGCATTGCCCTTCTTGGGCTCGTTCTTTTGACCGCTACCACCCGCACCACCAGTTGCGGGCTTATTTTTGGGGCATTCAAAGCTAAGATGTCCCATTTCCTTGCAATTATAGCAGGTCATCTTCTTCTTCCAACCATCGGCCGTAGCGTGGCCGGGTTTGTGACATGAGTCACAGAGTCGCGGAGTTAAGTGGCATCTACCCCTATGGTACTTCTTACAAGTTTTGCATTGTGGGATGCCGGGGTTGAAGCCATACCTTCGTTGGTCAACTCCTTTACCCTTGAATCGGGTGTCTCCTCCTTTCCTCGAGTCGTATGCTGTTTCGACCTTCTTATCTTCCTCTTTATTGCGGATCATTCCGCCCATCAAGTACCCAGCTGTCACACCCTCAAAATCCACTAACGGAGTTTTACCGTCAGAGGGTGTGAACTAACAGGATCGGAATCATTAGTTATAATCAAACCATAAAAACGTTTAAATGAAAATAAGTGCGGAAGCGTAAAAACCAAAAGATAAAAGTTGCGTCACGCAGGACGACTTAAAAACCCAAGTAATAATAGTTAAAAACATGTTTGCATATCAGAATATTCAAAAACCATGCATGATCCTATACCGCGCGCCCGCCTCGGCTACATGAGAATAACATACTAAAAGTGTCAACACGGGGTTGGTGAGTTCACAAGTTTATATCAATAAAGCGTTACGTTTGCGTTCAGCGTTTTGCGTTTATCGTTTTGCGTTTTGCGTTCAGCGTTTTGCGTTTTGCGTTTATCGTTTTGCGTTCATCGTTTAGCGTTTTGCGTTCAGCGTTCAGCGTTTTGCGTTACCAGATAGTGTTATGTCAATTATATATCTATAGGTAGCTAGCCTATAAAACAAGTATTACTAAGTGTTCGACACCGATGCTGACTGTTTATCATTTGCCTTGCCACCAGGTCTATCCCGACCATGGTATGTGTTTAGCCAAGATTACACCCACTCGACCTCCAGTCGAGTTTAGCGTTGGGTGGGGTTTGTCAAACCCAGTAGTACTACTCAACAATGACTCGCTATTATCCAATATTAAACGGTTCGATGTGAATGAAGGACTTTAGTTATTGCGTTTGCCACTTAGTCTTTACAAGTGATAAATAATTTATATTAACAAAATCTTAAATGCGTTTTCGGAGCATGTTATCTCCCCCAAGTGAAAAGCGTTTGAAAATAGTTTAGAGGGGTAAGTGAACTCACTGTTTTCGAAGAATTCCCAAAATAAATCACCAAAGGATGCGCGTCACAGAAAAACTCTCTCTAGCGTTCTAAAACAACAAAGAGATTTTTCTAAGTGTCGAAACTATTATCGAGTCTCTAGACTCGGCACATAATACCTATGCACACAATATATTTCGTGTTTCGTTTGTGAATCGTGTGTGACTTTAACAAGTACATCTGTGATACGTTGCATGTGTGAGCAATTATTTACGTGTCATGTATTAATAATGTACATCACTAGCAATTACTCCCCGTAAGGGCAATTTGGTCAAAACACGACAACTATTTAGCAAGTATTCCCCGCAGGGGCAATTTGGTCAAAACATAACAAATAACTAGCAATTATCATGTTTCATGCATTTTCACAAAATTCAGCAGCTAGTTTCACCGAGACAGAAATTCTACTTGAAAGATTGTACTATTCCACCGATCATAGCATCTCAATTAATTTACCAAAAATCATCACAAAAGCATGCATGTGTTAGGTTTCCAGAACATATTTTATTTTATTTTTATTCCACATAGATTTCTCATAATGATCAAAACATTACAGCAAACTCATAACAGTAAAATTCATGCGCAACAGAATGTTATTTGAAATCTCCGTTAAACTAAAAATCCAACAAATGCATGACCACTTGGGTTAGGTTCCTAACTCAACAAGTCAACTTCCAGAAGTGGAACCAACCCAATTGGTCTCGTAGTTGATGAGATATAATATTTACAAAACAACCTAACAGCAGGTCTAACAACTTAGCTTTGCACAACGTTTTTGTAAAATCATAAATGTTAACTTTTACACGTCCAAAAATTGCAAATTTATATTCTTTAGAAACTAGACTCAACCTAGTTTACTGTAGTATCAATTATCTCAACCAATTTTCACATTTACATCCCGTTACAGTCAATTGAACATCAACAACACAATCTGTCCAGAAACTGTTTGCATCCAAACTCAACATATTAACTATCTATGGACCACAAATCATTCATATAACATTCTAGACACTATAACCACTATCCATGCATATCAATAACACCATACATACATGGTTAGGGTTTTATTTGATCTCAAACTCAAAGGCACAACAATTAACATGTAATAATATCAATACTAGTTATCAAATCATCATCAATACATCATCAAATCAAACAAAACATATGAACACAACTTATATACAAAAATCGGCCCTAGGGTTTTTATTTAACCCATTAAAAATCGAAATTAAGTATAAAGGATGCAAAGGATAGTCGTTTATACCTTCCTAGCACCTTAATCTTCAATCAAAAGCTTGAAAGATTGCTTGTATGTGTGTGTATGAGGGCCGATCGCAAGGGGGGGGGGGTCTAGAGGCTGCCGTCGGGTTTGGGAGGGAGAGAAAGAGTGTTAGGGTTTTAGGTTTATGTTATTATTTATAATAACATGTTACACTTTAGTCCCTCAACTTCCAAATGTTACTTTTCTAGCTTAAATAACTAGTTCTAGCACGTTGAGTTAACGTTTATACAATGTTATCACATAACACATAAGTCTAACACATAATTATCACATAATTATTGTTTTGACGTTTTTCGTTTATTCACCAATCGTTTGCGTCAACTCGTTTGCGTTTCGGTGCAATTCCCGAAAGACTACACATGTAGTAAGTGTTAAGCGTCATTTAAACCCTAGTTTAAATGTAATGAGGTGTGCGTTATAGATTCAGTGATCTTTAAGTTTGAATTGACGGAGTTGAGTTAACGGAGTTAACGGAGTTAACCTGTAATTGACGATTGTCACATCATTCCCATGTTAAAGAATTTTCGTCCCGAAAATTTGAGTCAAGTCGTGATGAGTGTCTGAAAAAGTAAGAAAAATTTTCAGTTTGTCATATCATCCCCTAGTAGAAAGAAATTTCGTCCCGAAATTTAATTCATACCTCCGGTGATTTCTGACGGTTTGCCGGGTTTCGCGGTTTTCGGTGTTTGGTCAGCCCTTCAAAAAGGTGAGGATACTTTTTCATCATTTGATCCTCCCGTTCCCACGTGAACTCCGGTCCACGTCTTGAGTTCCAACGAACCTTAACGATTGGAATTTTGCTGTGCTTGAGTGTTTTGGTTTCCCAATCCAAAACTTCAACTGGTTCTTCAATGAAGCGTAGCTGTTCATCAAATTGCAGTTCGTCCAAAGGGACTACTTGGGTTTCATCAGATAGGCATTTCTTCAAATTGGATACGTGAAATACATTGTGTACACTGCTGAGTTCCGTTGGTAGGTCCAGTCGGTACGCCACAGGACCAATGCGCTCAGTTATTCGATAAGGACCAACGTATCGTGGGTTGAGTTTGTTTCGCTTCCCAAAGCGAACCACACCTTTCCAAGGTGTGACTTTGAGTAACACTTAATCGTTCACTTGAAATTCAAGAGGTTTTCGACGCTTGTCGGCGTAACTCTTTTGACGATCTCGTGCTGCTGCCATGCGGTTTCGGATTTGAACAATCTTTTCCGAAGTTTCGAGTACCAGTTCTGGACCAGTGATTTGGCTGTCACCCACCTCTGCCCAGCAGAGAGGTGATCGACACTTCCGTCCGTACAGTGCTTCAAACGGCGATGCTTTAATACTTGCGTGGTAGCTGTTATTATACGAAAACTCTACCAAAGGTAAGTGAGGTTCCCAACTTTTTCCGAAATCCAACACACATGCACGCAACATGTCCTCTAAGGTCTGAATAGTTCGTTCACTTTGCCCATCCGTCTGAGGATGATATGCTGTACTCATATCAAGACGGGTGCCTAGTGCGCTTTGTGGTGACTTCCAAAAGTGCGAAGTGAAACGAGAATCTCGATCAGAAATGATTGAGACAGGCACTCCGTGTCTAGACACTACTTCCTTCATGTAGACGCGAGTCAGTCTTTCCATTTTGTCCGATTCCTTAATCGCTAAAAAGGGTGCCGACTTAGTCAACCGGTCAACGATCACCCAGATGGTATCGCATCCCGTCGGTGTCTTAGGTAAACCCGTGATAAAATCCATTGAGATGTGTTCCCATTTCCACATTGGAAGTTCCGGTTGCTGTAGCAGGCCAGACGGCTTCTGATATTCTATTTTGACTCTGGCACAAGTCAAGCATTTGCTCACGTAGGTGGCAATGTCGGCTTTCATATTTGGCCACCAGTAGAGTGCCTTTAAGTCATGATACATTTTATCTGAGCCAGAGTGGATAGAATATCGGGACTTGTGTGCTTCGTCCATCACCAGAGTTCTCAACTCTCCGTACCGTGGAACCCAAATCCGGTTATCAAAATATCGGACCCCGTCCGATTTGGTTTCAAGTTGCTTGTTCATGCCCCGCATAAGTTTCGATGGAAGATTATCATCTTTCAAAGCTTCAAGTTGGGCATCGCGAATCTGGTCAGGTAAGTTGGTATAAATCGTGTTGCAATGCTCGCACTCGTCTGGGTTTATCTGTTTCTTTTCTGCTGAGAGCGTCGACCACTACATTGGCCTTGCCAGGGTGGTACTTGATGGCACAATCATAATCTTTAAGCAGCTCGACCCAACGAAGCTGTCGCATGTTCAGCTCCTTCTGATCGTAGATATGCTGGAGACTCTTGTGGTCGGTGTAAATGGTAAACTTGGTACCGTACAAGTAATGCCTCCATATCTTAAGGGCAAACACCACAGCTCCGAGTTCCAAGTCATGGGTCGTGTAGTTCTTCTCGTGAACCCGTAGTTGTCGAGAGGCATAAGCTATAACCTTCTCGAGTTGCATCAGCACACAACCGAGACCTTGTATCGATGCGTCACAATGTACCTCGAAATTCTCTGTTCCCTCGGGTAGGGCTAGAATAGGGGCGCTACAGAGTTTGGTTTTCAACAGTTGAAAAGCGGATTCTTGCGCGTCTCCCCAATTGTACTTAGTACCCTTGTGAGTCAAAGCGGTGAGGGGTTGAGCAATCTTTGAAAATCCCTCGATGAAACGCCGGTAGTAGCCGGCCAGTCCTAGGAATTGCCGCACCTCAGTCGGAGTCTTAGGCGCTTCCCAGTTTTTGATGGCCTCTACCTTACCGGGATCGACATGGATACCGTTCTCGTTGATCACATGTCCTAAAAAGTGAACCTCGCGAAGCCAAAATTCGCATTTCGAGAGTTTTGCGTACAGTTGTTCCTTCTTCAACAGTTCCAGAATCACCCTTAAGTGTTCCTCATGGTCAGCCTTGTCCTTGGAGTAGAGGAAAATATCATCAATAAACACAATCACAAACTTGTCGAGGTACGCCTTGCATACTCGATTCATGAGATCCATAAATACGGCTGGTGCGTTGGTTAGGCCAAAAGGCATAACCGAAAACTCGTAGTGACTATACCGTGTTCTGAAAGCCGTCTTTGAAATATCTTCCTCGCGCACTCTTAGTTGATGGTAACCAGATCGCAGATCGATCTTCGAGTAGTAACTCGATCCTTGGAGCTGGTCAAACAGATCATCAATTCGGGGTAAAGGATAACGGTTCTTAACCGTCACCTTGTTCAACTCTCGGTAGTCGATACACATTCGGAAAGTCCCGTCCTTCTTTCTTACAAATAAGACAGGGGCTCCCCATGGCGATGAGCTAGGTCGGATAAAACCTTTATCCAATAAATCTTGCAACTGAGTGGACAGTTCCTGAAGCTCCGCCGGTGCGAGCCGATACGAGGCTCGTGCTATGGGTGCTGCACCGGGTGTCAACTCGATTTGGAATTCGACTTGACGAATAGGAGGTAGTCCAGGCAAATCCTCCGGGAAAACTTCCGGAAAATCTCGCACAATCGGTATATCTTCAATTCGCTTCTCCTCCGCGGGTTTCTCAACAATATGCGCCAAAATTGCCGGATGACCCTTTCATAGATACTTCTGCGCCTTCATGAGGGTGATAACGCTGGTGGTCATGCCGCTTCTCTCGCCCCGGATCGAAATGATCTCGCCGAAAGGGTAGTAATGTGGACTATCTTCTCGTGACATATAATCTCTGCTTGGTTCTCGGATAACCAGTCCATGCCGACCACGACATCGAAACTACTAAGCGTAAAAGGAATAAGGTCAATACCAAAAACATGACCTGACAGTTTTAACTTACATCCCGCAAGTACATGAGTCGTTACTATAGTCTTACCGTCAGCTAATTCAACAGGAAACTTAGCATCTAACGGGGTTGGAGTTAAGTCTAAGAGTTGACTAAAGGCTTTCGACACAAAACTCCTATCAGCTCCAGTGTCAAACAATACAGAAGCGAAACAATCATTCACAGGGAACTTACCAGTCACCACGTACCGATCATTGCGGGCTTGACCCGACCCAATAACAAAAGCTCTTCCTTTACCATTGTTTCCACCATCACTGCCACTTCCATTACCTCCATTGTTGTCGTTCTATTTCAGCTTGGGGCAGTCTTTCTTAAAATGTCCCACTTGTCCACACTCAAAACATCCCTTGGTTGTCATGGGTGGTTTAGGAGCACCCTTTGCCGCAAGGTCTCCTCTACATTCCTTTGCCTGGTGACCCATCTTTCCGCATCTCTGACACTTGACACGGTCACACGGGCCAGCATGATGATAGTTGCATCTGTTGCACTTCGGATATTTCCCAGCATATCCGCTCGAACCCTTCCCGCTACCGTTGTTATTGTTGTTGTGACCCTGATTGTTGAAGCTCCGGGTGAATTCGGGCTTTCGGTAGTGTTGTTGCTGTGTGGGGTTCGAGGATGAGGATCTGGTATTGTCAAACTTTCTCTTTCCGCTGCTCGGGTTGTTGTTGCTGTTGTTGTCAGTGTTCGGGTTGTCACGGGCTTTAGTGGTTGAACCCCTAGGTGGTAGCGCACCTTGGGTCACTGCTTGATCCGTTAGTTTGTGAGCTAACCGAATCGCTTGTTGAATCGTGGCTGGTCTGGAAGACGTCACCATTCCCTGGATTTGCGGTGCTAACCCATCAATATACATTTCAATCCTCTTACTCGGCGGGTCTACCATCCGTGGACACATCACGGCCAACTCGTGAGAATGGGTAGTGTAGGTCTCGATTTCTGAACCCACCATCTTCAATGACCAAAACTCTGATTCCAACTTTGCAATATCCTCTCTCGGACAATACTCTTCTCGCATCATGTTTTTGAACTCCTCCCAGTTCATAGCGTTAGCCAGTTCCAATCCAAGAATCTGTACGTTTGAATTCCACCAAGTGAGGGCAAAATCTTCAAGTGTTCCAGCAGCAAATTTGACCCTACTGGTAGGGGGCAATTACACATCTCAAACGCCGATTCGGCCTTCTCAGCCCAACGCAGGAAGCCTATAGCTCCCTCGGTGCCCTTAAACGAACTGGGCTTGCAGTCAAGGTAATTCTTGAAGGTACACGTTCCTATTGGACCTCCAGCTTGGTTCTGGACATGTGCGGCTAGAGCGGCCGCCGCGTGGTCATTAAGCAGAGTTTGGAGTTCTGCTGCAGTCAGGTTGATGTTACCACGTCCGTGTCCAGCGTTTATTCCTGCCATTTCCTAGAATCACAGTATAAAATGTTAAACATGAATTTTTCTTTCATATGCAACACGCCATACATGTAATAAAAAGATAGGCAGGAAAGAAATAAGAAACAAACATCAAATCACAACCATATATTAATCCAAATAAAAATTCATGATTAAAACCATTGTATTCGTTACAAAGTATTTCAAATCAATCCTTTAAATTATAGAAAATAATAGTTTGGATGGAGACAACCGCTCCATCTAGGTGTTATCATCCTTAGATGTCATCGTCTGAGGACACCTCTGAGTGTGCCTCCTCCTCAACCGGTTCTTCCCCCGGTTCTTCTTCAGGTTCCTCCTCGAGATCTTCCTCGGGATCCTCCTCAGGTTCCTCTTCGGGATCTTCTTCGGGTTCCTCTTCAGGCTCTGCCTCAGGTTCTGCCTCAGGTTCGGCTGCGTTCTGAGCAATTTGCATTTGTAATACATCGCAACGCTCTAAAGCTATCTCGGTTCGGGTCCTTGCTACTTGGAGTTGCTCTTGCAAGTCTATCACCTCGGCTTGCATCTTTCTCATAATCTTCATCTGTTGATCACTAGCCTCTTGCATTTCCTTCATGGCCGCTGTCATGCGAGAAATTTCCTCCTTAGTCTCGGTTCCATCTTTTAACAGTCCGGAAACGTTCGCTCTCGTATAGCGCATGTAACCAACATCACGCTCTAAGCAAGAAACAACAGCTGCAAGCACACGCTCTACAGGTTCGGTTATGGGTGGTAGGGTGTTTGGGTAAGCAGGGTGGTTCGGGTGGGGTAGCGGGGGAACTTGTTCACGGTAGACCATACGTCTGATCATATTAGGGTACCAATCCCAGCTAACTTCGTTTTCGTACATGCCTCCGGATAAGCGATACCTCTTCGGTGCAGGAGCTTCGAGTTCCGGGACTACTCGGGGAGGCGATGAGGTAGGTAACTGCGGTTCCTTCCCATGAGCATGAGTCATCGGATCAGATGATGATGAGGGTGGCGTCGACATCCCTACAGGTAAGCCGTGTATGCGCGCGTATGAGTGAATGAGGTAAAGAGATGAGATAACAAAGATTACACAAACATATGCAGCGCGTATCATTATAACTAATGGGTCAACGCGGTTATAGTCTAGTATGCATGCAGCTTCTAGTTCGCTATAACCAATGGATCTGATACCAATCTGTCACACCCTCAAAATCCACTAACGGAGTTTTACCGTCAGAGGGTGTGAACTAACAGGATCGGAATCATTAGTTATAATCAAACCATAAAAA
Organism: Bidens hawaiensis; assembly: GCF_021521415.1. NCBI lineage: Eukaryota > Viridiplantae > Streptophyta > Magnoliopsida > Asterales > Asteraceae > Bidens > Bidens hawaiensis. Next base: position 67,966 of record NW_027495090.1, on the reverse strand, counting down.
CGTTTAAATGAAAATAAGTACGGAAGCGTAAAAACCAAAAGATAAAAGTTGCGTCACGCAGGACGACTTAAAAACCCAAGTAATAATAGTTAAAAACATGTTTGCATATCAGAATATTCAAAAACCATGCATGATCCTATATCGCGCGCCCGCCTCGGCTACCTGAGAATAACATACTAAAAGTGTCAACACGGGGTTGGTGAGTTCACAAGTTTATATCAATAAAGCGTTACGTTTGCGTTCAGCGTTTTGCGTTTAGCGTTTTGCGTTCAGCGTTTAGCGTTTTGCGTTCAGCGTTTAGCGTTTTGCGTTCAGGGTTTTGCGTTACCAGATAGTGTTATGTCAATTATATATCTATAGGTAGCTAGCCTATAAAACAAGTATTACTAAGTGTTCGACACCGATGCTGACTGTTTATCATTTGCCTTGCCACCAGGTCTATCCCGACCATGGTATGTGTTTAGCCAAGATTACACCCACTCGACCTCCAGTCGAGTTTAGCGTTGGGTGGGGTTTGTCAAACCCAGTAGTACTACTCAACAATGACTCGCTATTATCCAATATTAAACGGTTCGATGTGAATGAAGGACTTTAGTTATTGCGTTTGCCACTTAGTCTTTACAAGTGATAAATAATTTATATTAACAAAATCTTAAATGCGTTTTCGGAGCATGTTATCTCCCCCAAGTGAAAAGCGTTTGAAAATAGTTTAGAGGGGTAAGTGAACTCACTGTTTTCGAAGAATTCCCAAAATAAATCACCAAAGGATGCGCGTCACAGAAAAACTCTCTCTAGCGTTCTAAAACAACAAAGAGATTTTTCTAAGTGTCGAAACTATTATCGAGTCTCTAGACTCGGCACATAATACCTATGCACACAATATATTTCGTGTTTCGTTTGTGAATCGTGTGTGACTTTAACAAGTACATCTGTGATACGTTGCATGTGTGAGCAATTATTTACGTGTCATGTATTAATAATGTACATCACTAGCAATTACTCCCCGTAAGGGCAATTTGGTCAAAACACGACAACTATTTAGCAAGTATTCCCCGCAGGGGCAATTTGGTCAAAACATAACAAATAACTAGCAATTATCATGTTTCATGCATTTTCACAAAATTCAGCAGCTAGTTTCACCGAGACAGAAATTCTACTTGAAAGATTGTACTATTCCACCGATCATAGCATCTCAATTAATTTACCAAAAATCATCACAAAAGCATGCATGTGTTAGGTTTCCAGAACATATTTTATTTTATTTTTATTCCACATAGATTTCTCATAATGATCAAAAAATTATAGCAAACGCATAACAGTAAAATTCATGCGCAACAGAATGTTATTTGAAATCCCCGTTAAACTAAAAATCCAACAAATGCAAGACCACTTGGGTTAGGTTCCTAACTCAACAAGTCAACTTCCAGAAGTGGAACCAACCCAATTGGTCTCGTAGTTGATGAGATATAATATTTACAAAACAACCTAACAGCAGGTCTAACAACTTAGCTTTGCACAACGTTTTTGTAAAATCATAAAGGTTAACTTTTACACGTCCAAAAATTGCAAATTTATATTCTTTAGAAACTAGACTCAACCTAGTTTACTGTAGTATCAATTATCTCAACCAATTTTCACATTTACACCCCGTTACAGTCAATTGAACATCAACAACACAATCTGTCCAGAAACTGTTTGCATCCAAACTCAACATATTAACTATCTATGGACCACAAATCATTCATATAACATTCTAGACACTATAACCACTATCCATGCATATCAATTACACCATACATACATGGTTAGGGTTTTATTTGATCTCAAACTCAAAGGCACAACAATTAACATGTAATAATATCAATACTAGTTATCAAATCATCATCAATACATCATCAAATCAAACAAAACATATGAACACAACTTATATACAAAAATCGGCCCTAGGGTTTTTATTTAACCCATTAAAAATCGAAATTAAGTATAAAGGATGCAAAGGATAGTCGTTTATACCTTCCTAGCACCTTAATCTTCAATCAAAAGCATGAAAGATTGCTTGTATGTGTGTGTATGAGGGCCGATCGCAAGGGGGGGGGGGGGTCTAGAGGCTGCCGTCGGGTTTGGGAAGGAGAGAAAGAGTGTTAGGGTTTTAGGTTTATGTTATTATTTATAATAACATATTACACTTTAGTCCCTCAACTTCCAAATGTTACTTTTCTAGCTTAAATAACTAGTTCTATCACGTTGAGTTAACATTTATACAATGTTATCACATAACACATAAGTCTAACACATAATTATCACATAATTATTGTTTTGACGTTTTTCGTTTATTCACCAATCGTTTGCGTCAACTCGTTTGCGTTTCGGTGCAATTCCCGAAAGACTACACATGTAGTAAGTGTTAAGCGTCATTTAAACCCTAGTTTAAATGTAATGAGGTGTGCGTTATAGATTCAGTGATCTTTAAGTTTGAATTGACGGAGTTGAGTTAACGGAGTTAACCTGAAATTGACGATTGTCACACCAGCCAACTCCATTGCGGAGTCAGCGGTTTGTGGCAAGTGTGACCTCACCATGTCACGAATCTCTCGTGGTAGTCCCCAAATATAGCGTGTAACTTTGCTGGATTCCGGGGTAACCAGCTGGGGAACTAAACGACAGTTTTCGTGGAATTTTGTGTTGTACTCACGAAGGTTTGTTCCAACAACCTTATGAGCTAAGAACTTGGTTTGAATCTGATATGTCTCGTGCATCGGACAGAATTTCGACATCAACAATTCTTTGAACTCGTTCCAAGTCAAACCATACATTGCTTCCCTTCCTCTACTCATGATCAGTGTGTTCCACCACTCTAGTACTTCGCCTTTAAACATCAAAGCGGAGTATTGAATCTTTTCTTCTTCCGAACACTTACTTGTAATCACAATCGTTTCCATCTCTTCAAGCCACCTTACGGTATTGATGGCTCCCTTGTCACCGTGAAACTCCTTTGGTCCATAGTATTTAAAGTCTTTGATTGAGCAACCACTGATTTTAAGTTTCTTAAATTCTTGTCTCACGCCTCCATCGGCATTTGATTCATGCACGCTTTCATCCATATGGGATGGTCTAGTTCGGGGTTTAGACGGACTTTCGAGAAGGATTTTCAGATTGAGAATGTTTTGTTTGTCTAGACTGGGATCTATTTTCAGATTCTTCTCTAACAGCCTTTTTGATCATTTGTTGGATTTGGTTCATATATTTATTGGGAATTGGTTCCTCTTGTTCATTTTCGGGACCTTTTCCTTTCTTCTCACGTCTTTCGGCTTCCTTTCGGGAGGCCTCTCTATTATCACTTTGTCTAGACATTCTTTTTAATCTTTTCTTTTATCTGAAATTTTAACATGTTTTCTTTATTAAACATACACTTTATTTATTTTACATATATATATATATATCACAAAATGATATATATATCATTACAACATTCTTACATATCGTTTATGCGATATATAAGTCCCTATCCTTATTATATATTTTACATATACCACACAAACTATTTTATACACATAACTTCATATCTTAAAACACACCATCATCACCGTCTTCTCAATCCTTCACAAACTTTTTAACAACCCTTGTTAGCTTATTGCATTTACGGAGAAGTGTTTCTCCCATCTTCTTCTTCTTTTTCCTATCAATAGCAATCTTCTTTCTCAAATCATCGGTCCCGTGTAAGGCTCGATCCAGGTGTTCCTCTTGTGACTGGGGAATGTCATTGGGATAGCCGTAACGTGGTGGTGGATCACGGTACCCCATCATCACTACGTCAAAGTGATTCCTTGGATCTGGATACGGGGAAGAAGTCACATCGGGTTGGTAGTTAAAGAAAGTGTCGGCAGCCTCATTCTGCTCTCGTATCTCGTTTGCTTGTTCTTCAACTGATGGGATCTCTCCAGTGTACGGTGGAAAGCTTGATGATGCTTTACCCTTGAGCTCTTGATGAAATTGCATGTAGGGGTCAACAGAACCATAACTTGGGGTTTGTTGAGAGTATGGCTCTTCCACCGGTGTCATATCTTCAATTGGGTTGTCGGGAAATTCCTCTTCTTCAGGATCTGTTTCCTCCTCCGGATCCTCCTCTGGTTCCTCTTCCATTTCTTCTTCAGTTATTGCAGGCACATGGATCTTCTCGTATGGCATTGTTACTCTCATCTTCGGCTTGTGAGATGGCTCTTCCTTGTTGATATGTGAATTGGCAGAATCCCTTGTTGAAGTGCCGGTATGCCACCTTTGTTGATCGGAGTGGCATTGCATCCAGTCGGACAAAGGAGATCTTGGTTCCTCTTTAATTGTTCGGTTAGAGAGAAAGGCATACGACGGATGAGGATTTGGCGGTAAATATGTTGAACCTCCAGAGGGATAATACGGCGGAATCTCCATGGGTTGATAAGTGGGAATTTCAGAAGGATAATACGTCGGTACCTCGGATGGTTGGTACATTGGCAGACTTGTCGGATGATAACTTGAGTGTCTCGGCGGTTGGTACACTTGGTGTGGAGTATTGTCCAAATGGTATATGGGACTTGATTCGATGTTGGGATGTTGGCTAGATCCTTCGTTGGAATTGAAAAATGACTCGAAGTAATCCTTACTCATGATGTCCATTGGGAACTTGTAGTACTTCCTTGCTCTTCTTGCTTCATTATCATAGTACTCCATTAATTTTTCATAAGACATCTTTGATGGGTGGTTTAGAATGTAGAGAGGGAAAGAAAGGGTTACCAACCAATCTTATCCCTATTCAAAAAAACAAGTAAATATTTCCTATGCTTGGATCGAAGCTTGGGTATTGTTTTAGGATACCCAATTCGCTAAGATCGATGGCTCTGATACCAATCTGTCACACCCCCATTTAGGGCCTAGGAGTGTGAACCATAGTTGGTACCACATTTGTAAATAAATCAGAGTTGCGGGTTAATGCGGAAGACTTTAATAAACATGTGGATTTAAAGATTATAAATATTTACAAAACAAAAGACGAGACAAAAGTCTCGTTTAGTTTTACTTGTTTATATGTTTTATAAAAACACCATATTTACTAGTTTAAACAAAATTATCCGAGCCATCGGATTCTTGAGCCTTCGTTCTTCAAGATCTAATCTTGATTACCTGCAAAATGTTATAAAATACGTCAGCAACGAATGCTGGTGAATATGCTGACACAAAAATATTCTTTACTTAATTACCCCTCGCGACCTCGTAAGTCTCGGCCCATCTTGGCTTAGGAATAATTAAGTTACAATAAAAATCATTATAAATTCGAGTCTCTACACTAGGTCACCCCAGCAAAACACCGCAGCGTTTCGACGTACTTAGGTACCAAAAATATACACAAGGTCATTCTCACTCGAACATACTTTGGTTCGGCCCATCGTGGCTGGAGGTCGTGACCAGGCGTGGTGCGATTTTCCCACCGCATTCCACATATGTAAGGATCCAGATAAACGTATACTACAGCCTGAGGGCTAGGCTCATACTCTTATTTACAATGTGTTTAGAGACACGTAGCCTCATGTAAAGTTTTACACATAACACGTTTGATTTGTTTGAAAACAAGTTTGTAAAAGTGGGGCGTATTCACCTTTTGATAGGGATCGGTTTCCAACACCGTCCGTGAGTTCTTCTCTTGCTATCTCGCACCTATAGTACGAGTATACCTTTTGTTAGTCGGATACACGATCCGGCTTAAGACCTTTAGTCTTATTTATCTCGATGAACCTTTAGTTCAATATCTCTTTTTACTTTAAAACCTTTAGTTTTAATAGTAATTTATGAACCTTTAGTTTATTCATAAAACCCGACGTTTCTTCTTCTTTAAGAAACGTATTCTTTTCTTTATTATTTAAGAATACTCATTATTCTTAAATAATATATTTTATAACAAAGATTAATCATATTCATATATATACTCACATATGTGTTTTCATTTTTCTTTTCTTTATTTTCTTTGTTATATGTTTCTTCGTTTATCGAGAATAACTTCGACTTGAGTATTAAGCCTTTATAATATTTTATTATATTTTGTTGGGGCATTATGACTACCTTGCTTGGCTTAGAAATACCCTAGACACTTAGAAATACCCTATTTTATTGGACGTTCTACGAATTTTAAGTTCTCGTTAATTTCTACGTCTTTTAATGGCATCGAAAGAGATTCATCGGCTAGACACTTACGCAGATTCGAAACATGGAATACGTCGTGTATCCCTTGCATTTCCTCGGGTAGTCGCAAACGGTATGTGACGGTACCAATTCGTTCGAGTACCTCGAAGGGTCCAACGAACCGAGGACTTAGTCGCAAACGGTAAGCCTTTATAATATTTTATTATATTTTGTTCGGGCATTATGCCTACTTTGCTTGGCTTAGAAATCCCCTAGACACTTGGGCAGCACTTTGACACAGCTAGCTTTTCCACGTTCACTTTGATCAACACTTTCACTTCGACACGCTTCTCGAGACACCAACACTTCTTGGCACGCACTTCTAGATGATCGTCGGGACGTTGGGACAACACCTCCTTCTTGTTTGGAGTATCGTCGGGAGATGGCACGTTTATCGAGGTATAGTACGGAAATCAGGTACGAAAACGAGGTGGATCGAATGCACGCTTTTCGAGGTTTAGAGAGAGAGTAGTGAGAGAGTAATGTGTGTGTTTTGGGATGAGATGGATCTGAATTCGTAGCTGCCTATTTATAGGCTGAAATTGGATCCCGTCGCGGTACGAGACAGGACCTTTGGCAAGCCCGTCGCGTACCGCGATGTAGGCTTGCGGAGTCAGTGCGTAGACCTGCCACGTGGTGACACGTGGCAGGCGCCTCTCCACGTGGCGACACGCGGCGAACGTGTTGCCACGTGGTTGCACGTGGCGGCACACGATGCCACCGTGTGCCACGTGACACATGTGTCAGACACCCCATCGTGGTACACGATGGGGCACTCTTCTGATCCATTACGTAGCGCGATGGGTCAGAAATTTCAGAATTTACACTTTAGTCCCTGGAGTTTGGAATTTGGCAGAATTGGTCCCTTGACTTTGGAAAGTTGACATTTTTTGCCCGAATTTTACGTGATGTTACAGGCTTTAACTTTTAGACAAGTTAAACACTTTTCTATGTACTTAACGATGTCATGTTTCTTACCGGGCCACCAATAATCTCTTTTTAAATCGTAGTACATTTTTGTTGCTCCGGGGTGAATGGAATATCGAGACTTGTGAGCCTCATCTAGTATTCTTTTCCTTACTTCTCCAATTTTCGGAATCCATATTCGATTATACCTTAACTTGATGCCATTTTCATTTTCAGTTAAGTCCTTAACTTGTCCAAATATCCTTTCTTTCTTTACATTTTCATCCTTTAATGCCTCAGTTTGAGCTGCCTTTATTTCCGTTATTAGCTCAGAGCTCAGGATTAACTTATACAATTTGACCTTAAGAGTTGGATATTTTTCTTTTCGGCTAAGAGCATCAGCCACCACATTTTCCTTCCCTGGATGATATAGGATTTCACAATCATAATCCTTTATTAACTCCAACCATCTACGTTGCCTCATATTCAAATCCTTTTGTTCGAAAAAATACTTTAAACTTTTGTGGTCTGAGTAGATGATGCACTTGGTCCCATATAAGTAATGTCTCCATATCTTCAAAGCAAAGACCACTGCTGCTAGCTCCAGATCGTGAGTCGGGTAATTAGACTCGCTTGGTTTTAATTGCCTTGAGGCATAAGCTATGACCTTACCTCGCTGCATAAGTACACAACCTAATCCTTGATGAGAAGCATCTGAATATATTACCAGATCTTCAATACCTTCTGGTAGGGTCAGTACTGGAGCTCGAGTTAGGCGTTTCTTCAATTCCTGGAAAGCTTTTTCCTGACTGTCATCCCATACAAACTTAATATTCTTTCTAGTTAATTTTGTAAGGGGTGTTGCTATCTTAGCAAAATCTTGGATGAATCGTCGGTAATACCCTGCCAGTCCTAAGAAACTTCTCACTTCAGTAGGTGTCTTGGGTTGTTCCCATTTGGTTATAGCTTCTATCTTTATGGGATCTATTTGTATCCCTTGATTATTTATTACATGCCCTAGGAACTGCACCTCTTGTAACCAAAATTCACATTTTGAAAATTTGGCATACAACTTATTCTTCCTTAAGGTTTCCAGGACTTCACGTAAGTGATGTGCATGCTCATCTTGAGTTTTGGAGTAAACCAGAATATCATCAATGAAAACGATAACATATTTATCTAACATTGGTTTACATACCCGATTCATCATGTCCATATAAGCAGCTGGTGCATTTGTTAACTCAAAGGACATGACTAAAAACTCATAATGTCCATACCTGGTACGGAATGCCGTCTTTGGAATATCTTCATTCTTAATCTTCAATTGATGGTATCCTGATCTTAGATCAATTTTAGAGAACCAACATGCTCCTTGTAACTGATCAAATAAATCATAGATCCTAGGCAAATGATACTTGTTCTTGATAGTTAACTTATTTAACTCGCGATAATCTATACACATTCTAAGACTACCGTCTTTCTTCTTTACAAACAGTACCAGCGCCCCCCATGGTGAGATACTTGGTCGAATAAATCATTTATCAAGTAATTCTTGTATTTGAATAATTAGTTCTTTCATTTCTGAAGGTGCTAGCCGGTAAGGGGCTTTAGCTACAGGTTTTGCTCCTGGTACTAGTTCTATTTTAAATTCCACTTCTCGATCCGGTGGAATTCCTGGTAATTCATTTGGAAATACATCGGGAAACTCACATACTACAGAAACTTCTTCCACTTTCTTGGTTTCCTTCTGAGTATCTGTTGCATATGCTAGATAAGCAAAACATCCATGGTAAATCATCTTAGTAGCTTTCATTACTGAAATGATCTTAATTGGCCGTTTCTCCCGATCTCCATAAATAGTAACAATACTCCTATCTGGTGCTTGAAGTTTGATGGATTTGGTGTCACAGTTTATTTGGGCTTTATAAGCGGCTAACCAGTCCATTCCTATTATTAGGTCAAATTCACCTAATGTCGTGACCATCGTTCTTATAGGGAAGGTTTGTCCTTCTAGGTTAAGGAAACAAACATCTATAGCCTCTGTAATATCTATTTGTTTTCCATCGGCTATTTCTAATGTAAAGGATCGTTCTAGTTTCCTTAAAGGATTGCTTAGTGCGTGACAAAACTTATATGAAATGAAACTCTTATTTGCACCAGAATCAAATAGCACGGTTGCTGGTAACTTATTAAGGAGAAACATACCAGTAATCACGTCATCTGCTTGCTTAGCTTCTTCTGCAGTCATATGGAACGCTCTTCCCTTAGGCTTATTCTCCGTTGGTTTATTCTTTAACTTGGGACATGTATTTCGTAGGTGGTCAGTTGACCCACATTCATAGCAAGCTCTTGGTGGTTCACGGCACTCTGAGATGACATGCCCAGGCTTACGACAACGGTAACAAACATTTCCTAAAGCACATACTCCAAAATGTCGTCTTCCACATTTTAAACATTGATTAGGTTCTCGTTTAAAGTTTCCCTTATGAGGATTTAATCTTTGAGTCTTGTTTTGGTTTTCCGGCTTCTTATACTCTTCCTTTTTTCTCTTATTGTTCTCTACCTTTTTCCTTTTCAAGCTCTGCTGCTATACTATAACCAGCTTCAATTGCCTCATAACAAGTCTGAGGGTTGGTAGACTTGATGAAAGTACGGTATTCCATCGGCAATCCCCAGATAAATCGATGGATTCTATTATCTTCAGGTGTCACCAAGTGAGGCACAAAGCGAGCCATTTCATTAAATTTCGTTACATATTCCCGATATGACATATTACCCAATTTCAATCTCAAAAATTCTGCTTCAGTCTTTCTCTTTTCGCTTATTGGACAAAACTGACGAGTAAACATTTCCAAGAACCTTTCCCAAGTAATTTGATTTGCAGCTTCTCTTCCCTGAGCCTGAATTATTGATTCCCACCAATGCAACGCCAACGCCTCCTTCTTGAAAGTATGTGTAGCCAACTTCACTTTTTCTTGGGGATCACATTCACATATTGTCAATAACGCCTCCATTTGACTAACCCATTCATGGACATCGATGGCATCTTGTGTTCCCGTGAACTCGGGTGGTTGGGAAGACTTGAAGATTTTATAGCTACTTTCTTTCTTTTTAATCTCATTTCCATGAGTTTCATTGGTGGCTTCCCGGTTGGCAAGTATTTGTGCAACTTGTTCGGCTACCATCCGATCTAGTTCAGCTCTGGTTATGCGGATTTATCCTCCATCATTTCCAGGATTTTCCCGATCATTAGTCTCATTACGACTTCCACCCTCCATCTACATTTTTAGATTTTCTTGTCTTAAGTTTATACTGATAAACAATCAATATTTAAAATTTTTATTTATCACACATAAGTATAAAACAAGGCTTAAAACAACTAGCATACGCTTATTTTATTAAACATATTATATAGTATGCTACATCCTAACTTATTTTCTTCTAAAACCTACTTCTTTCGTCTTCCAAGACTAATAGGTTAAAGCCTAAGTACTCCAAATAATACCTAGTTCGCTAAAACCTTGGGCTCTGATACCAACTTGTCACACCCCACCCAGGATGGGGCACTTACAGTGACCAGTCGGCACATACTTATAGCGGAAACATAATCTTATATAAAAACTACTAAAATATTTGTTACATATCTGACTATTACACATACTCTTAAACGTGACGATAATAGAATAAAACGTCTAAACTATTCCAACATTTAGCAGCTAACTCCGCGCCCTTATTTATCAACCTGAAAAAACATGCTCGGGTAAAAATACGTCAGCACACAGCCGGTGAGTCACATAAACCGACATATTTAATAAACTGATACTAAAACAATTTTATTGATCAAGTATGAGCTCATTGCATGTCATGCCATAATTATAACCCGCCCGCTTCACGTTAAAGACAGGTCAGCATTATATATTCACACATACAGACTTTACGTACGTCTACTGCTGTATTAAGTGCATGTCCCCTCGGGAAAATATAATGATCATTATAATATATATAACACCTTGGGTGCCACACCATATGTGCCATGCAAATACAAGATCAATCACAGTCAAAACAGTTTTATTAGCATATATCAGAGTTTTGAAAATAGTTTAAGTAACTCACCTGAACAAACTTTCTTCAGTTACTCTGGCTTATCCCACTTTAACTGGAATTTATAATTTAATAAACTAGGTTATTTATTTATATCCATGAAGTAATATTCTTATAGTCGTAGGCCTTTCACATAACAACTGTCATTATCGCGCACAATCATTCAAGTCCAGCATAGAATGGTTCAACAACCATACCCAAATATTTACAGTTTATCTTAAACATCCATGATCAAAGTGGTCATATCATTCCACAATCTGGTTGTGCATGTAGTAGACAAGTTATGTCAAGGCCATACGCCATATTTTAGTGGATTGCTAACCTTAAGTCTCGCGATAATTTATTATTAAAATATTGAAAGGGGTAGGGTTTCTACCTATGGGTCATCCCTGGATTCCCAACTTACCCGTAACACAATAATATTTAAATATTTATTTTGTAACTAAAATTAGTTAAAATTTTAAAGGAAAAGAAATACCTTATTGGCGTGGTCTCTAGCTAGAACTAAAAATGTGCATTCACGAATAGGGGGTGCTGCCTAACTTATACTCTGTTATTAACCGACTTAGTAATATATTTATACTTGAAATCTTCATGAGCAAGGTTAATACGTGTAGCCTTCTAAATTATAGTTAAAATATATTTTCACAATCTTGATCTATACATTCACACGTGCCCCTCTTTTAAACATGCATACGTGAACTACACTCGCACACCAAGTTTTTATGTTATATTATTAATATATACGAGCAGTTTCATGTTATTATTATTAGTATTGTTTATTATATTATTATTATTATGGTTATTAATTTAGCTCCAATATCGTTTTTCTTTTATAGCTTTCAAAATATAATGTTTTATAAAATTACAAACATGTAGTTGAAACATACTCATTTTTTTCTACGTTTCGACCTAAGTTTCATTAAAAACGGAACAAGGTCAAATATAATATATTTTATTATTATTATACGGCATTTCATAATACTAATCTTTTGTCACAATATCCCATACCTTGGATAATCATTTTATATCTTAAAGGTTCATACAACTTGTTAAGCACATGTTTTAACTATCCTTGAGTATGAACTAAGATATTTTATTTATATCAACCAGGATGTTACAACACGTCTACATTTAGGTTATGTATGCACTGTCATCAGGTGAATCATGTACCGACACTGATTATGCGGTTGATGTTAGGTTGTGCATCCATTCCGCCGCACCACGCGGGCACCCAGCTAGTTTTATTAAAAGCTTCTGCTACTCTGCCAAACATCTAAATATTTAACAGCTACAGCTAACAGCTACCAGCTTCCAGCTTTCAGCTTCCAGCCTTCAGCTTCCAGCTTACAGCTACCAGCTAGTTTTGCCAAACATACCCAAGATTTCAATGAATTCTCTTGAATTCCTCTACATTTGGAAGGATTTGAAATCCTTGTATTTAAGGGAATTTGAAGGAATTGAATTCCAATTCTAATTCTTTGAACCAAACATACCAAAATGGAATTAAGATTCCAATTCCAACGAAATGAACACATCATGTCATTGGATTTTAATTCCAATTCCTTTAAATGCCCACAAATTTTGTGAAACGAATACACCCTAAAGGTTGACAAGTTTGGTCGAGAATAAATGAATTGAAATTGAAATTGAAATTGAAACAGAATCCTTACAATTCTTTCATGTAAAAGAATTTACTAATTTAGTATTTTTTTAAACGGTGAATGAATTCAACCAAAGGAATTAAAATTTGTCATATCATCGTAACATTGTTGTTGTCATCATCACCACATCACTACCACCGACGTCGTCGCCGCCTCCGTTTGTTTCTTTCTTCATGTTTCACTTGTTCGTCTTTAATTGTGCATGGACTTGACTATGCATAAGTTGATTATCGTTGATCATTAAAGATAAATGATGTTAGATTGTAATTTAACGTGAGGAACTTGTTTGGGCTTTTAGCCCAAATGCCAGGTCCAACAATATGCACATGACTTAAATAAAACTCAAGTAACAATTGTAATGGGCCTAATGGCACTCCTACGGTTCAGATCCACTCATACATGTAACATGTAAGCCTTTAGATTTAGCTTGAACTTGAAGCATCTATTGATCTCCTCAATAAAGACAAAAAATTCAAACTACCCATTCTTTGTAACTTTTAATTCAGTCTCTGTGATTTTTTATTTTTCTTTAATTCTCTCTCACAAGGCCTAGTCATTTAGGGCCGTCCTTTCTAACCGAACCCAACCTGATAAACAAGCAGACCAGTTTAACCCAAACCCAAGGCCTCTTAATTGGTTCCATAGTTGGATGTGTTTTTGGTAATTCGGGTTGATCCAATTAACCCGATGTAGTGTGAAAATCAAAGCCGATTTTTCCTAGGTAATTAACATGGTTGTTTCGTTTAATTCTATTTATATGATTCAACTCTTAGTGTTTGATGGTTTTTAATTTTTTTTCTAGAGTTATGTTAAGAGTTTTGATACTTGAGAGTTTGATCGGTAAAAAAAATATGCACAACGATATACTTATAACCATTTTTTCTCTAATCTCATTTGTGGGCCGAATTAAATAAAGCCAACACATCCCACCAAATTGAAGCTTGTTGCAGCACTTTGCCCACCAAATTGTAGCCCTTTCACAACTTGTTACTTAACCCAAAATCCGATATAACCAGACCCAATAAATCTGAGAACTATAAAACCCAAATCTAGAATTATTCATATGTTTTAGTTTTTAATGAATTCATGTTGAAAACCACTTGTGGTGCTTTATTCGGACCTCATATGATTTAAGGGCTTCTTCACCCCTAACAAACATAGAGGTTCCACATTAGTGAAGTAAGAGTATAGCTCAAGCTATAATTTATATTATAATTTTTAATTGGTTTTAAGTAAATCTAATTATCTAAAGAAACACGAAAACACTAATATCACCCATATGGATTTTCCTCACAAGTAATTGAAGCATGGGTGGCCTTAAAATTTGTATGGAAATTATACATATAACCTGAAAAACATAACCTTCGAGTCAGGTGGGAGCGGACCAGGCATGTGGAATGGATAGGTGAAAACAAGAAAGGCCTACGACCCTTGTAAATATTCACTTTACTTAGGTATGTACCAAATGGATAGGAGAACACATGGAAGGCCTGCTACCTTATATGTGTTCCCCTTATTATGATGTATTGATGTGTATGAGATGTGAAGGAATGACGTGTGTGCTACATGATGTTTATGATGACTTTAGTCATAGACGTAGTTATACTATAACATGATATGAATTGATGAGTACTATATGATATGTTATGAAAGATCACAATGACCTTTAAAACTACAACTCGATCAGAGTAGAGTAGTTGACCGTTAGTATTCACATCAAGTTAACCGGACGTATGTGTAGTGCTGGTATGGAGTGGCACAAAAGGCTATCTGAAATAAGGACCGTCATACCTTTAGGAATTTGTTCTTATTTTTGTTTAGTTAAAGACAATGTGTTGTGTTGAATGTTTTATGACTCTTGAATGTTTTTGTTGTTTATGTTTAATAAATATATCTAATATGAGAACTATGTCTCCTAAGTAAATCAACCGATCAAAATACCTGAATTGCGACGTTTCAATAATCTTTACAGTTTCCTCCAAACCACATTTTAACTTGTAAAATTGTGATATTATACCAACTGACTATAAATAATTCATCTTGGTCAAAAATCAAGTTCTTGATTGAATTGATATCAATCAACCACACTTTGAAACTTAATTAGAATAATTGTTGCTCAAAACCAATTTTGTAAATGAATCAAGCCAAGTTTGGTCACTTAAATTTTGAGTTGAGGTGAGACCTCACATTTGCCTCGCTCTTTACCTCGTTCGTTTGGCTCACTCACGTAAGAAAACAATTAAGATGCCCACTTTAACAACCAAAACAAAAACAAACATTCCTCTTTTCTTTTTATACATTATTATACTAGGTTATAAACCCGTGTATTACACAAGTAGTTCTTGAAAATACAATATTAAATAAATAATCAGTATACAAGAAATAATAAACCCGTTAAATACTATTAATACAGTCGTTATACAATAGTCTTTAAAATAATTTTAAAGTAAAAAATAATTATAAATATCAAATGTTTGAAAAAAATAGGAAGTAAATATTAATTTGACAAATTTTGAAGCATAAATTTTAAGAAAATTGTAACTATTATTTTACTAAATTTGTTGAAAAATGGTGATGTTTAATGTAGGAGTGACAAGTGACAAAACTTGTAACCTTTTATTATAAGTATAGACATGTGAAAAAAAAATATATTTTTTTGTTGCTATAGCATTCCATGTATAGAGTATAGACCTTGCTCTTTCCTAATTCTAGGCTTAGACGAAAGAGCTCAAATACATCATACTAAAATTTTTAAAAATAAATGAGCTGACTCATTAAACTGCAAGCTGGCTCGAGCTTTATCTAAGCCAAGCCGGAGATCACATTTTAACATGTTAAAAACTTTTTGTGTTGATTCATGACAACTCATTTAACAAGTCTAATATGAGATAGGTTCGACTTGGCTCATCCTAAGCGCCCTTAATTTGAAGGTCTTGAGATATACATTGATATCATCAGTTTTTTTTATCTATTTAAGTTATTTCAGCTTAGATTCTTCTTGATTAGGATTCATGTATTTTTTTTTGTTTTTATTTAATTTCGTAATGACTAAACAACCTTTTGAATCTTGTAATCGATTTTCTATTAAAGTATCTCGCATATATGAAATCGCTAAAGGTAAGACAAAATGTGTTTTCTTAAGAACGGGATGTGGTTTATGAGGAATCAAAGTTTGTAAATTCGTTGCTGAAAAATGAAAACACACAAATTAAATTCCTTTATATAGGGATTTAACGTCTGCAATGAACTATTGCAACCTGATGTGCTTGAAGTAGTCAAATAATTATTAACTAAAATTATACTAATCTAGACACTAAATAATACTCTAGACCCTTAAACTACTAACCGACATGTGAACCGGTCGACTCTAGTACAGCTAAGTAAGTCCGGAAATCGAACCCACGAGACTCTTTAAATTACGAAATTAGCAAACAAGACTCAACTACAAGACACGACTATTTATTAATAATATTTGAGGGAGAATTTAAAACTAATAATTAAGACTTAATAATAATTAACTAATAATTACTTTAATTAACTAATAATAAACTAATTAAAACCTAACCCTAATTAATATAATAATAAGACATAATCATAACCTTAAACTTAATTAATTAATTAATAAAACCTTAACCCTAATTACTTTAAACTAATAAACAATTTAGAAAACTTTGACTAATTCAGATGATAAAGATAACTACCCATGCCAGAATCCCCAAAGTTACAGTTATTAATTAAATGGAAAACTCAAGTTATGGAACTGGGATCGTAAAATAGACCCTTAACCGAAAACCCGAACAGGACCCTTGAACTTCAAGAAGACGCCTATGGATTTCTAACAAGTTTTAAGACTCACCAGTTTTATATTAAACTTCCTTACGATTATTTAATCGCTTATGTGTAAGTATCTTTTATGACGAAAACCTACTTTACAGCGCGAAATTCAAAGATAGCCAAGCAAACTCAATTAACTTAATAGACTAAACTGACAATCAAACCTAGACGGACTCCTTACGATGAACTAAATCTAGCAATACCGACAAGCAAAGATCTATTAATAGCCTATCACCTTACAGCTTTTTAGTCTAGCAGCTCACTTTTATTTGTTTAATTGATTTTATTGTTTCTATGATCTTATTCGAATTCAATCACAAACTAGTCAAGAACACACAGTAAATGACCTAACAAAACCTTATCCTATGAAACAATCAACAAGGGCAATGTGAAACAATAAATTCAAGTAAACAAAACTAAGCAATCAAACGCATCAATTAAATCAAACTCAATCGTTTACTTAGAACAAAAAATCCATAACGAAACGAAATCCAAATAAAATCAAACCGAACTAAGGTTCATCACGACCTAAGTAGTTTATGGAATTTAGCCTAGCATCTTTAAGTCTAAATCAAACAAAACGAATAATAATGAAAACATGGTGAAAATATAAGAAACGGGGAATCGAAGATGATAAAACCGGTAAACTCGAACGTGAACGTGTAGCTCTTCACCGGATGTTCTCTCGCCTTAAAAATCACCAACCAACTCGAAAGTATGCTCCAAGAACTCTTAATTTCGGCCAAGTGTTTCCAGGTTATGTCAGGTTTAAGTTAAAGGTGTTTAATACCCAAAACAAGGCCCAACTAGTCGCAAAAACGAACTAAAAACCCATCAATGACCCCTAGGCGCCGCGCGACCTGGTATAGGGGATCCCTCCACGCGGCGCGGCGTGCTTTTCCATGGGGGCCGGTCAGACCGGCCCGGTCTGACTGGTTCTCTGTTCTGACCCTTCCTGACGCGTTCCGTATCTCCGTTTCGGCTCGTTTTAGCTCGTTTTTCGCCCTTTTTAATCACGATCAACTCCCGAAACCTACGACACATAAAAATGTTATTAGTATACAAATCTTGGCTAAAAAAGAACAAAAACAATTAAAATACTAATTTTAATATACACGGGAAACATAAATATTTAGCATTATATCAAATATCCCCACACTTATTCTTTTTTCGTTCCTGAAAAAGTTTGATGCAGTTGGATCAGAATCGGAAAATTACCGTCTAACAAACATATAGGTTAATTTTTAAAGCTCTAGAAAAACGCAAAAACCATGGTCACCGATATTGTTGTCCACTTAAACCCATGCATTAATCTTTACCGGGACAAATAAGATCCGACAATAATAGTACTCAGTGGTTTACACAATTAAGACCCGCTTATTTTCAGTTTTTACCGGACCAGACCACCCAAACTTGACTTAAACCTCAAAATTAACATATTTAAAACTTTTGTTGCTCTAATTTTTTTCATGAATAGTTAAGACGATCAAGGGTATTGTTTATCCACCTAAGCTTAAGCATCAAAAACTCTCAAATCCTTAACCTCCAAAAACTCTCTCACGGGTGCTTCTCTCAAAATCTCCGGTTTAACCCTATCAAACACACCCAAATATTTAGCAATTCGTGTAATGTACGGGCCCATATCCAACTTTGACCTATTTTTTGTTCCCTCACGTCTCTTCCGATGAAACGACCACGCCAAAAGACTAGCGTAATTTATCGGAACCTTCTCAACCATCGCCATCAAACAGAAAATATCCAACCAATTTACTTTATTGTCGCCCGAACCGCGACCAATCAAAGTATTACCCAAAACCCGGTGGATAAACCGAAACACGGGATCTCGACTATCTGACACCACATTCGCTCCCAAATACAAGTAAATTGAAATTTTGTTCCAAAAAGTGGCCAAATCGTCCGAACCGAAACTCACATCGTGCTTATTCAAAAATGCACCCCGAATACCCGTCACAAACCCCGGCTCTCTCACCGAACCCTTCACCATAGGTGAGTATGCAAAATTTCATCTGTAGGGCTTACATGTAGCGTGTCCCTTGTGGTCCGTTTCTTAATGGTAATGAGACGCGATCAAGGGGACCCCACATGGCTAACAGCGTGGATGATCAAGTCTGTAGTGAATTTGTACTTTTGTACTCTTGTGATCATGTTTATAGATTTATAAGGGTTTGCTCTTTTTGGCTTAATTTTAAATATTCACAACCCTACTTAGGAATTGTGAATACCCAGATGAATAAATTGCATACAGACCCATGGTCTCCGGACCCGAAGCATCCCATCAATACAAGATTTAAGGTTATAAAACCATACGCCGATGAGGTGTAAAACACTAAACTAGCAGTTTTAAGTTTATATCACAGGCTACACGGCATACTCTAACGTTAAACCTACCCAAGCATCATATGATAACGTATTCAGATTTTAAAACTCATAATATTTCCACTTTTCATACCAAGAATTGAGGCTTGAGTATGGCCCGACCTTTCATTACTTATCTTACATGGACAAAACGCTTTACCCACAAGAGATTTCCGTTTTAGCCATTTTATCAAATTGCCCTTTCATTTTCAAGGCTGAGCCTACCGACACATCCCAAGTTAAGTGCGTTTTCTTTTTATTTATCTCATATTATTAATAGTTTGAAAAACCAATTTCCGATAAAATCATCATCTCCCACTTTAACGCAACAAAAACTAGACTCAAGGGACATTTTTAAAACATTTTTTAACTTTTTTTTTAAATCAAACTTAAGTACAAAAACGAAAACAAAACTAAAATTAGTTGAAACACTTGTGTCCCATCCCCACACTTAAATTTTGCGTTGTCCTCAATGCGGGCACGGGAAACACGACTCGAAAAAATTTAAAAACAAAAGCTAAAAATATAAAAATAAAAAGCAAAAACCTAAAAAGATAAAAACAAAGACATAAAAATAAAAACATAAAAACATAAAAACAAAGTACAATGGAAAAGACTTAGCTGGTAATATGCGAGACTATCAATGTGCCAGTCTATTTCCATGGGTGCTCTCCTTACCGACCGCTCAACAAGAAATGGTAACTCATTCTTTCTTTCTGAACGGACATGGCCTCTCCTCTCGACAAACCTAAGTAACATCAAACATAAAATCTAAAAATAAAGGTTACTTATAAAGTTTAAGCATCCACCAACTTCCAACCCGCCAACCCAACCAAAAAGTCTAAAATAATATCCGTACAGACCAAATAAAAACAAAAACATAATAAAAAATAATATAAAAACATCACAAAACATAAACTCCCATGTCAGCTCGTCAACTCAATCCTCGTCTTCTTCCTCCTCCGACTCCGACTCCTGCTCAAGAATACGATATGGCTCAGCATTATCCAATTCTGGATGACCCGTCCTATAAAAAGGTACTCCATGACCATAACCCGAACCACCCGGGGCATTCGACCTGCTTGGACCCACCTCGTCCGTCTGTCGAAGAGAAGCGGGCAACTCAATCCTCAGTGCACTCATCATATGCCTCATGTGCTCATCCTGCCGTCTCTGGTTCGCCTCTACCATCTGTCTCAACTCTCTAATCTGATCTTGACCAGACTCCACCCGGTCATATAATGACTCCAAAGTAATATCCTCGGGCCGAGGCTCTCTGATCGAAAACTGAGCACCCGGTCTCTCTGATCTGTGAAGCGGCCTCTGGTGACAGGACGGTAATCCGGCTCTCATAGCCGCATCAGCCGTGGTCCTCAGCGGTGGGTGAATCTGTGGGCCCATCTTGATATCCTCCCACGCTAACGGATCGGAACCCTTCAAGATTCTAGAATTCCTTGTAACCACCGGAAACGGGAAACGGTCCCATAAAATCGATGCCCCAAACATCAAAAATTTCTAGAGTTTGTATGGGGTTTTGAGGCATCTCGTTTTTCGATGAATTGTTTCCGGTACGTTGACAAGCATCACACGTTTTAACAAATTCCACCGCGTCTTTTACAACCGATGGCCAATAAAAACTACAATCAAATACCTTTTGAGCCGTGGCATGCGCTCCATGATGACCTCCCGTTAATCCTTCATGAACATTCTTCAGAATATTCAACCCTTCTTCTTTCGACACACACCTTCTAAGAATCCGGTCAACACCAATCTTGAAAAGAAAAGGATCATCCCAAACATACCGATTAACATCCCGGAAAAATTTCTTCTTTTGTTGAGTAGTCATCCCTTTCAACACAAGGTCCGTAGATAAAAAGTTAGCAAAATCGGTGAACCATGGCAAACCTTGCTTTTCGGCCATAACAAAATCAATCGACTCATGTGGAAATCAATCACAAATTTTTTCTTCGCGAATCTCTTCTCTCTTTGGATCTTCTAAACGAGAAAGATGATCCGCCGCAACATTTTCCGCCCTCTTGTAGTCTTTAATCTCTATATTGAACTCGGAAAGTAAAAGAATCCACCGTATGAGACGGGGCTTCGCGTCTTTCTTGTGAAAGAGAAAACACAACGCCGCATGATCGGTAAAAACGGTGGTCTTAGAAAGTACGAGATAAGACCGGAACTTGTCAAATGCAAACACAACGGCTATAAGTTCCTTTTCGGTGGTGGTGTAGTTCTCTTGGGCATCATTCAAAGTCTTGCTTGCATAATAAATAGGGTGAAAATGTTTATCACGCCTTTGCCCCAAAACCGCTCCAACCGCATAATCACTCACATCACACATGAGATCAAAAGGTAAATTCCAATCAGGTGACACAAGGATAGAAGCACTTACAAGTTGATCTTTCAGAAACTTGAACGCCTTCAAACAATCTTCATCGAAAAAAAACGGGACATCTTTCTCTAACAATCGGGTCATCGGGCGGGTAATTTTTGAAAATTCTTTAATAAACCGCCTGTAGAAATCCGCATGACCAAGAAAACTTCTTATAGCTTTGACATTTGTTGGTAGAGGAAGCCTACTAATCGTGTCGATCTTCGCCCGATCCACCTCTATACCATCTCTTGAAATTTTATGACCCAAAATTATCCCTTCCGTCACCATAAAGTGACACTTTTCCCAATTCAACATCAACTTCGTCTCAATACACCTCTTCAACATTTTCTCAAGATTAACTAAACAATGATCGAAAGAATTACCTTACACCGAAAAATCATCCATAAAAACCTCCATGGACGTCTCTATCATGTCTTGAAAAATTGCCAGCATACAATGCTGAAAGGTAGCCGAAGCATTACACAACCCAAACGGCATGCGACGGTATGCATATGTACCATATGGACACGTAAAAGTCGTCTTCTCTTGGTCTTCCGGTGCGATAGGAATCTGAAAATAACCTGAGAAACCGTCAATAAAACAATAAAACTGTTGACCCGCGAGACGCTCCAACATTTGATCAATAAACGGCAACGGGAAGTGGTCCTTTCGAGTAGCATCATTTAACCTTCGGTAATCAATACAAACCCTCCAACCGGTAACCGTACGCGAAGGGATGAGTTCATTCTTCTCGTTCATGACAACCGTCATCCCCCCTTTCTTTGGAAAAACTTGAGTCGGACTTACCCATGGAGAGCCCGAAATCGGATAAATCATCCCGACATCCAACAACTTAAGCACCTCTTTCTTGACAACTTCTTGCATATTTGGATTCAAACGCCTTTGGGGTTAAACCACCGGTTTATACTCATCTTCCATCAAAATCCGGTGGGTACTATAAGCGGGGCTAATACCTTGAATATCTGAAAGTCTCCATGCAATTGCCCCTTTATTCATCTTCAACACTTCTATCAACTTTGACTTTTCTTCCTCACTCAACTTAGATGAAACAATAACGGGCAAATCCGAGCCCTCTTCAAGATACGTATACTCTAAATGTGACGGAAGAACCTTTAATTCCAACGGAGCGGGTTTTTCGATCTCTTTTTCACAAATAATCTCACTAACCTCTATAATCTCCGCCAAACAAGAAACATTATCTACCACGTCTTCCTCACCGTCCTCCAAAATTTCCGTCAACTCATCATCCAACTCCATCCCAACCAAATCGGTTCCACAAATATAATCAAGACACTTATCGAAACCCGGAATAAAAGAATTTAGAAAATATACCGAATGGCATGGACCACTAACATCATCACTATCACCCTGGTGCTTCATCAACTTCGCAATATCGTAAGTAACATTCTCATCGCCAACCCGAAGTGTGATCCGCCCCTCATACACATCAATAAGAGCCTTAGCCGTTTTAGAAAACGGCCGACCGAGAATAATGGGGACCTTCTCGTCGGCTTCCATGTCAAGCACCACACAATCAACCGGAAATACAAACTTGTCGACTTTCACTAGTAAATTCTCAATAATACCTCGCGGATACTTAACCGAACGATCCGCCAACGACAACGACATACGAGTCAGTATAAGCTCACCCAACTCCAACTTCTCAAACAACGAATACGACATAAGATTAATACTCGCACCCAAATCCGCCAACGCTTGACTCATCATATCACTTTCGAACGTAGATGGGATTGTAAACACACCCGGATCCGATAACTTTTCCGAGACCCGATTCAACACAACCGCCGAACAATACCCGCTAAGTGGAATAGATGAAATCTCTCCCAACCGATCTTTTCTCTTGAGTAAATCTTTCAAATATTTCGCATACTTTGGCATGTGTTAGAGAGCTTCAACAAATGGAAGATTAATCTTTAATTGTCGGAAAATATCTAGAAAGTGCCCGTATTCCTGCGTGTACTTTTGATTCTTGAGACGAGCGGGATAAGGAACATGGGCGATATTAATTTCGGGTGGTGGCCGAAATAAGACCGGCTCTTTCTCAACTTGCGGCTCAATAATTGGTGTTTTAACTTGTGAATTACCCGGGGCCCCATCTCAATTTCTTCATCAACCACTTCCTCTTCTTCAACTCCAACCCTTTCTTTAACAACCTCGAGACCCAAAACCCTTCAGCTACGAGTAGTAATTGCTTTCAGTTGAGCGGCCGGATTCGTTTGAGTAGAACCCGAAAACTATCCTTGAGGCCTTTCATCGAGACGACGAGCAATGTCACCAACGGTTCTTTGAATATCGAGAATAGAAGATTGTTGATTCTTGAAGAGCATATCGTGTTCGGGCAATTTTTTCTGTGTGACTTGATCTCACTCCAAGATTTGCTTCATCATCTCCTCTCGACATCCCATGCTCCCATTAGGATCATGCACATTATTTTGAACATTAGTACCATTGTTATTATTTTTATTATTGTACTGACCTTGTCCTTGATTGTAAGAATTTTGATAGCCGGGTGGTGCGCCTGTCGGACGCCAGTTGGAGTTATTCTGATTTGGGTTCTTGTAGGTGTTCCAATTCTGATTGTTGTTGAAGTTGTTGTTAGGAAACCTATTCTGACCACCAACATAACCGACTTGCTGATTCATCATCGGGCACTCCAAAGTGCCATGTCCACCTCTACAGAACTCACACTTGTCCACCTTCATCTTAAGTTCCTTCACCTCTCGGGTTAATGATTCCAAAGCAATGGCCACAGTAGTATCCAGATTAACCTGGTGTACACCTCGAGAAGATGAGGATGTACTGTTAATGGGGATGGAATTCCCGCGTCGTGGCCCTTTGGCGAGGTCTGATTGAGCGAAGCTTTCAAACATCTCGTTGCATTCAGCGACATTTTTCCTTGCCATTGAGTTGCCTCCAGCAGCAGTGTCAAAACGAACTTGGGTTTCGTATGTCAGCCCGTTGTAAAATTTTTCCACGAGAGCCCATGGTGTAAGACCATTCTGTGAACAACGGGCAAGCAAATTCTGAAAACGCTCCCAAGCATGGCAATATTGTTCATCTGGCTCCATATGAAATGAGTGAATCTGATCGCGAAGAATAGCCGCTTTAGCTGGTGGGAAGTATCTTTTGATAAAAGCTGAACGTAGTGCTTCCCAAGTGGTGAACGTGCCAGGCGGCTGAGTATCGAGCCAAGTAGCTGCTTTACCTGTAAGTGAAAAAGGGAAAAGATGTAAGAAAATTGCATATTCAGTAGCACCTTGCAAATTAAAAGTTTTCAAAACGCGGTAAAGTCGGTTTATATGAGCCGGCGTATCCTCGTCATCGTTCCTATGAAACTGATTAGTTTGAACGATGTTGTTCATGACGTATGACGGAATTTGCCACGAGTTGGGGTTGTCGATTGCCGGAACGACGATGCATGACTGGTTTCCGGTTAAGCCATCGAAGGCTTGAGCAGCAATTGTCCTATCGTCAGCCATTTGAACGTATGGTTGAATTCTCGGACTTTCTGGTGGTGAACTGTGTGGTGACGATTTTTGTGAAGAAGTAGCTTCTGACGGTGGTTTCTCTGCTGACGAGCTGGTCTCGGTCTTGAACGAAGAAAAATCCATATTTACCAGCGGTGGTCCTTGCGAACGAAGATGTGGCATAAACCTGAAATCGCAACAGACCAAGTAAGTAGACTAAAAAAATAAAATTTAAAGCTAAAAACGAGAATAAACTAAAATTAACTTAGACTCCTACGACTCAAACGAAAATAAAACAAATAGCACGTATGTAGCAATTAAGTCCAAATAAAGCAAATAACGCAATCGCTAAGAATCCTCGGCAACGGCGCCAAAAACTTGATGTGCTTGAAGTAGTCAAATAATTATTAACTAAAATTATACTAATCTAGACACTAAGTAATACTTTAGACCCTTAAACTACTAACAGGCAAGTGAACCGGTCGACTCTAGTACAGCTAAGTAAATCCAGAAATCGAACCCACGAGACTTTTTAAATTACGAAATTAGCAAACAAGACTCAACTACAAGACACGACTATTTATTAATAATATTTGAGGGGGAATTTAAAACTAATAATTAAGACTTAATAATAATTAATTAATGATTACTTTAATTAACTAATAATAAACTAATTAAAACCTAACCCTAATTAATAATAATAATAATAATAATAATAATAATAAAACATAATCATAACCTTAAACTTAATTAATTAATTAATAAAACCTTAACCCTAATTACTTTAAACTAATAAACAATTTAGAAAACTTTGATTAATTCAGATGATGAAAATAACTACCCTGACCAGAATCCCCAAAGTTACGGTTATTAATTAAATGGAAAACTCAAGTTATGGAACTGGGATCGTAAAATAGACCATTGACAGAAAACCCGAACAGGACACTTGAACTTCAAGAAGACGCCTATGGATTTCTAACAAGTTTTAAGACTCACCAGTTTTATATTAAACTTCCTTACGGTTATTTAATCGTTTATGTCTAAGTATCTTTTAAGACGAAAACCTACCTTACAGCGCAGAATTCAAAGATAGCCAAGCAGACTCAATTAACTTAATAGACTAAGCTGATCATCAAACCTAGACGGACTCCTTACGAAGAACTAAATCTAGCAATCCCGACAAGCAAAGATCTATTAATAGCCTAAAACCTTATAGCTTTTTAGACTAGCAGCTCACTTTTATTTGTTTAATTGATTTTATTGTTTCTATGATCTTATTCGAATTCAATCACAAACTAGTCAAGAACACACAGTAAATGACCTAACAAAACCTATCCTATGAAACAATCAACAAGGGCAATGTGAAACAATAAGTTCAAGTAAACAAAACTAAGCAATCAAACGCATCAATTAAATCAAACTCAACCGTTTACTTAGAACAAAAAATCCATAACGAAACGAAATCCAAATAAAATCAAACCGAACTAAGGTTCATCACGACCTAAGTAGTTTATGGAATTTAGCCTAGCATCTTTAAGTCTAAATCAAACAAAACGAATAATAATGAAAACATGGTGAAAATATAAGAAACGGTGAATCGAAGATGATAAAACCCGTAAACTCGAACGTGAACATGTAGCTCTTCATCGGATGTTCTCTCGCCTTAAAAATCTCCAACCAACTCGAAAGTATGCTCCAAGAACTCTTAATTTCGGCCCAGGGTTTCCAGGTTAAGTCAGGTTTAAGTTAAAGGTGTTTAATACCCAAAACAAGGCCCAACTAGTCGCAAAAACGAATTAAAAACCCATCAGTGACCCCTAGGCGCCGCGCGACCGGGTATAGAAAATCCCTCCGCGCGGCGCGGCGTGCTTTTCCATGGGGGCCGGCCAGACTGGCCCGGTCTGACCAGTTCTCTGTTTTGATCCTTCCTGACGCATTCCGGATCTCCGGTTCTCTGTTCTGATCCTTCCTGCTCGTTTTAGCTCGTTTTTCGCCCTTTTTAATCACGATCAACTCCCGAAACCTACGACACATAAAAATGTTAGTAGTATACAAATCTTGGCTAAAAACGAACAAAAAACAATTAAAATACTAATTAAAATATACGCGGGAAACATAAATATTTAGCAATATATCACAACCCTTCATTAAACACATTGACAGTTAGTGGTTATGATTGCCATAACCTTTGTTACATTTGTTTTGACACTGCTGCTTCAGTTGATACTTGCCAACAATTATGGTTCTAAAGCGAAAATTGGTTATGAAAAACAACTTTGGTACCGAAGACCAAGGTTGATTTTGATCAACAAAATGGTATTGAAGACCAATTTTGGTACTGAATAGTAATCAGTCAATCAATCAATCAAACATACCCAGTGAAGTTCCACCAACAGCAAAGCTATAAGTAGTGTATAGGGAGGGTGGGATGTAGGCACACCGTACCTCTATCCACTTAGATAAAGAGTTGGCTTCTAGAGAGACCCTCAGCTCTAAAGTACATATGTATGAAGCAATACAAAGGAAATCAAAGTTCAATAGTAATATAGAAATAATAATAATAATAATAATAATAATGTATATGTAGAGAAAATACTATTATGGTGTGTGACCAAAATAAGGTAAATAGAAGCCCTAAGGTATTTCTTTCTTCTTAAAAATCCTTAACTTTAATTATACTTCTCCAAGAATTCCTATCCTCAACCATGTCCTCGGGGAGGTTTAGGTTTATCAAATCATGCCTAATTCTCTCATACCAAGTCAATATAGGTCATCCTCTACCCCTCCTCCCTAGGGATGGCAATGAAACCCGAACCCAATGGGAAAACCCGAAACCCGACATAAATGGGACGGGCAATACCCGACCCATTAGGGTTTGGGATTAGTTTTAAAAATTTTCGCGGGTTTGGGACAGGTTTGGTATTTATAATATACAGATTATCCGACCCGATTACCCGATAACATAAACCCATTTACCCGATTATATACCCGATGTACCCGATATAGCTTATTGTATTATATATATACTATATTCCAAATATATTATTCGTCGAAACTTGTTTATGTTAATTGTTTGTGATATTTTATCTTTATGGTAACCATCTTTGTAATCGATTAGTTATATTTTGTCAAAATCCGACGGATTTTAAGCCGGGTATACCCGACGGGTATTTTTTCAAAACCAGATAGGAAACCCGATGGGAAAACCTGAAACCCGACGGGTAATTACTCGAGTATAACACGAAGGTTTTAGGATGGACTTTAATAACCTGGTATGAGTTTGAGAATACCTAAACCCGACCCATTGCCATCCCTACTCCTCCCCTCTATAGTAATGTACTCTACGGATCTAACAAGACTCGCCGTCTTTCTTCTCTTCACATGTCCAAACCATCTCAATCTCCACTCTCTTATCTTGTCTGCTATGTTTGCTACCCCTAATTTCTCTCGAAACATAACGTTTCTTATTCGATCTAACCTTGTGTGCCCGCACATCCAACGTAGCATTCTCATTTCTGCTACCTCCATCTTCCGCACATGTGCCTTCTTGATGGCCCAACAATCTGTTCCATATAGCATTGCAGGTCTAACTGCAACCCTATAAAATTTTCCCTTTAGTTTAGTTGGGAAACTCTTGTCGCACAATATACCTGTGGCTGCTGATGTGTGCTGCGTGTGGTGGTAAAATATTATAACTGATTGGAGTTTAAGCTTTGCACAAGATCGTGTTTTAAATTTATAAAAGTGATTTCTACTAAATCTAAACACACACAAAATAGGCAAGTGTACCTATTGTATATGTAGGATAGTATTGGTAAGAACCAATTAACGATCCGTGGACACAAATGTTTCTAATAATGAATCTTCATCTTACTTTAATAAGTGGGTTTAATCGTTTTTTAGATTGATTTTTAAACTTTTTATAAAATAGAAATATTTATATATAATATATAGGTGACAAGAATAGAATTTCTAAATGAGTAATTCAATTATATGAAGGTTTACCATCTAAGATCAAGAATCCACTCCATTATTCATTGATGATTATTAAATAAACATGTGATAAACTTGTCCTAATAATATATGATAGAATAGTCCCTCATTTCTAAGTGAACATATTCTATGACATAAAAGCAAGTAGCATGCGCATTTTAAAGTCCATCCTTTCCTAATGTCAAGCTGCCACGAGAATGACAATTTGAGTAGACAAGCAGTTTGGTATAGTAGAACGATTAGGATTGACTTCGATTTCTCAAATACCAATCCTAACAACTTCGAGTGATTGTAGTTAACTCACACAACCTCCCCTTGGTTGATTTTATTAGATTATAATTACACATTCCATTAACATATGATTTCTTTAACTAGCATGATAACTTAAGCAATCGTGTTAACAATGTTATTTTAGAATTATCAAAACTAGAGAAATAGATCATAACCTATATCTCATCATTTCTAAGTACAACATAAGAATCCATGTTTTATATTGAATAAGTTATCAAAATATTCTTTTTACCGTTTCTAGTTCCCAAGAACACGAGTTAACATGAATGATTATAAATCATCAACTTTGATGTATTGAATTAAAGTGATAAAACATTTCTTCATCAATGGATAATTGCAGAATAACCATGTACTATACCAAACTAAGCCACATGTTTCACATATTCATCAAGTAAAAAAAGCTTCTTCATAGATTATAGATGGTAAATGGAGTTTAACTCATAATGAGCATTGATATGAACATAAAAAGAGATGATGATAACAAACACATGATTAAACTAGAACAATCTAACCAAATGTGGATGAATCTCCCTTCTTAATGATGATTATGATGATGCTGATGATGATGGATGATGATGGTAACCTCCAAGCCTTCAAACTCCTCACAAGATCTTCAATATGAGTGTAATGTGGGTGTTTTTATAAGAGAAACCTGTTTAGAGACCTTCTTCAAGCACACCAAATGAGTGCACCATGAGCCTCTATTTATAGGCTGTCTGGAGAGAGCAGCATGGCCCCGTGCCTTATGAGGCACGACCCCATATCCAGGTGTCCAGTTGCATGCTGTCAGATCGTACATGATGACTCACCACGGAGGCGTGCTTCTAAGGCACGACTCCATGCTTTTTAATGACATGTGCTCATTTCTTTTTGTCTTATCTGAAGGTGACCACGGCCCCGTGGTTTATTGGGCACGACCCCGTGCTTTTGTGTCCAGTATTTGTCTTTTCTTGTAGATTTTTGTCTTTTCTTGTGTTCAAAAGCATGGAGGCGTGGTTCTAGGAACACAAGGGCGTGGTTGAGGTTTTTTCTTGGGTTTTCTTAAGTTTTTCTTCGTCTTTTCACTTGTTTCTTCGTTTAAGGCTTGGGTTTACCTGAAATTGCATTTTAGTGTGATAAGTAGCCTTCTGAGCTAGTTTATTTGATAGAAGTTGCAGTTTTTAGAGATTATTTGATGTTGAAAATATGTATAATTTTATATAAATCAGCTGCTTTCCATCTACACCATCCTACCTGAACTCGATGGTTCACATCACTGTTTAATTCCCCATCGCTTTGAACAAATGATCCTAGATATTTGAACTTCGTTACCTGCAGAACCACCTGCCCTTCAATGGTGAACTGTGCGTCCTCATTGTCATTTACCCCACCAAAATCACATTGGAGATACTCCGTCTTAGAACGACTAATCCTTAAACCTTTTGTCTATAAGGTTTTTCGCCACTCCTCAAGCCTCATGTTTAGATCTTGTTTTCTCTTAGCCAGTAACACAATATCGTCTGCGAACATCATGCACCACAGAAGCATCTCCTGAATCGACTTTGACAACTCATCCAAGACTACTGCAAAAAGAAACGGACTCAGCGCTGACCCCTGGTGAAGACCTACCTCTACGGGGAAGAAATCAGTATCACCCACTGGTGCACGGACACTTGTGCACTCCTGGTATACATATCTATAATTATCTCTATGTATTTCCTGGGTACTCCTCTACCCTCCAAGCACTCCCAAAGAACATATCGTGGCACACTGTCGTAGGCCATTTCTAGGTCAATAAACACCATATGCAGGTCACGCTTCTTCTCCCAATACTTTTCTATCAATCTTCTTATAATGTGTATTGTCTCTTTGGTGGAACGCCCCGACATGAAGCCAAATTGGTTTACCGTAACCTGAGTTTCTCATCTAAGTCTAACCTCAATCATTCTTTCTCATAGCTTCATAGTATGGCTTAGTAGTTTGATTCCTCGGTAGTTACCACAACATTATGCGTCTCCTTTGTTCTTATAGATAGGCACTACAACGTTGCTCCTCCACTGGTCTGGCATCTTACAAGATTTGAGGATACTATTGAACACAGTAGTTAACCACATGACTCATTCCTCTCCCAAACACTTCCACACCTCGATGGGTATGTTGTCTGGGCCAACCGCCTTAGCCCTTCCCATCATTCTAAGTGCAGTATGCACCTCTTCTCGTGTGATCCGTCGACAGTAGCAGTTATTCGGTGTTGTCGTTGGAAGGTTGTGTTGTCATTTTCTTCTTGGTAAGATCTCACATTGTTAGCTTGATGTCCTGCTCCTTGACCAGTACATGCCCATCTGTATCCTTTATGAACTTCACAGGCCCTAGATCTTGCCTTCTACGCTCCCTGGCTTTGGCAATCTTAAACATAGCATGTCCCCCTCTTTTGTTTCTAAACATTCATACATCCGTTTATAAGACGCGTGCTTTGCTTCCGTCACTGCCATCTTCGCCTCTCTCTTGGCCGTTTTGTAGGCCTCCCTCAATTCCACTCGCTCCTCCTTATTCGTGCACCTCATAAGCCCCCCCCCCCCCCCCCAAAAAAAAAAACATCCTTGTTTGTCCCTCATCTTGTCTTGTACTACCTCATTCCACCACCAAGACTCCTTATGCCCACCTGTCTTTCCTGTTGTGACCCAGATAGTCTCCTTTGCTACTTGAATGATCTTTGTCGCCATAGATTCCCATATATGAGTTGAGTCCCCATTTAGTCAAGCCGCGTCTGTAGTATGAGTTTATCCTTAAACAGTAGGTGATTTTTGTCCTTTAAATTTCCCCATCGAATTCTAGGTGTACCTTTTTTCTCTCGAATAGTTAGCTTATTTCTGAAGCCTATATCTGTCACCAGTAGTCGATGTTGAGCCACAACTGTCTCCTCAGGTATGACTTTGCAGTCCTTCTACCAACGTCAGTCTCCTTGCCTCATCAAAAGGTAGTCAATTTGCGTGTCGCGTTCGCCACTGCTAAAAGTGATCAAATGAGGTTCTTTTTTCCTAAAATAAGAATCTATAATTCCTAGGTCATGGGCCATTGCAGACTCTAGGAGATCTGTTCCGGTCTCATTCCTATCACCAAAACCGAAACCCCCATGAATGGCTTGAAAACCATCGTTAGCCTTACCAACGTGTCCATTAAAATCACCTCCTATACAAATCATCTCACCCCTATGTATGCCCTCCTACCACTGCGTCTAGGCAATCCCAAAATTCTCTCTTTTCCTGATCCCCTAAGCCTACGTGAGGCGCGTAGGCGCAGACTACTGCCACTACTTCCTCTCATAGTATTAATCTCAACACAATAATAAGTTAGCTCTAAATACCACTTTTGTTACTCAAGAAGAAAGTTACTAAAAATCTTCATTCAGTACTAAATACCACTTTTTATACCTATAACTAAAATTAATGATGATGATCAAATTCAAGCTAACTTTAAAAACAAATTTGTGAATTTAAAGCAACTTTCAGTACAACCTAACAACTTTACATAGGTTGCCACCTAGGGACCCCCCAGGGGTGCTATTTTCGAATCTCATATAGTTTAAGTGCTTCTTCACCTTGACAAACTTAGAGGTTCCACAGGTTTAAAGTTAGAATAGCCTTATTTAGTACAACTTAGGGTGAGCATAGACCGGGTAAAACCCAAATCGATCAACCCTTGTTATATTACAATATGATTGGTTTTTGGGTCATAAGAATACCATTAAATGGGTTTGTTTGCTTATATATGAATGAACATAAACCACGTAAGTCCCACGAGACACGAAAAACGGGTTCGAGTCTGGGTCGGGTCGGGTCGGGTCTGACCCATTACATAATAATAATAATAATAATAATAATAATAATAATAATAATAATAATAATAATAATAAGTAGGGGGTGGCGTGAAGAGGAAAAAGAGAAGGCCAATGGGTGTGCCTGCCTGCCTGCCTGCCTGCCTAATAACAACAGATCCAAACCCACAATCATAATCACAATCATGTTGATGTTGAACACCACTCACCTCACACTTACAAAATCATCCTCTTTCACTTCCGTAGGTGGACAATTGAATTTGGATCTGAAATAATAATTAATAATAATGGAGGAAAGCCGATTGTGTTCCTGGAGCGTGTTCCGATCCGTATTCGCCATCTTCCAGTGGTGGACTTTCAACGTTGCCGTCATCATCATCAACAAATGGATCTTTTAGGTTTAACTTTTCAACTTCATTTGCTTATTATTATTCACCTTTCTAATTGCAATATTCACTCTCAGCTAAATTGTTTGATTGAGTTTGGATTAGAATAGCTTTCTTTATTATTTGACTCATAGGGATCGTATGCGTGTTACAGACTGAATTGGGCACCTGTTTAAAGACACGATAAATTTAAACACGATAAAACCTGTTAACCAAATATATACAGGCCAAAATGCTATAGTGGCTAATCGTACTGCCCAAAATGTTTATACGGGCCATACAAGTTGCTGTTCATACAAATCATAGTATGATGTGCTAGACTGAACAGCAACTCATACGGGTCGTATGATGTGTTAGACCGACACAAGAAGCGATGGAAATAGGTTATACGGCCCTTTTTCACTGTCTATACGACCCATATGAGTAGAGGTGGCAATGGGAGTGGGTTGAGTTGGAT
Source organism: Bidens hawaiensis (assembly GCF_021521415.1). Lineage (NCBI taxonomy): Eukaryota > Viridiplantae > Streptophyta > Magnoliopsida > Asterales > Asteraceae > Bidens > Bidens hawaiensis. The sequence continues at coordinate 34,048 of NW_027495090.1, read as the reverse complement.
TTGGGTGATGGGTCAGGATGGGTATGGGTTAGAATGGATATGGGGTCACGATGGATATTTAAAATAGAGGGTTAGGATGGATATGGGTCAAGATGGGTAAAACTAACCCATCTTGACCCAAGTGAAGGTTGACATACAAAGAGTTTAAAAAACCCCTCAAAAAAATATTCAAAAAAACTATTAAAAAAATAATAACTCAAAATATAAATAAAAAACGCAAATTGTAAAATAACTAAAATGTTTCCCCCCATCATCCTCGTTCATAAAAAAAAAAAATAAAAAACGTACCGGTTCAGATTCGAGTTTTTCGGTTCTGTTTTTTTTTTCATTTCGGTCGGTTTCAATGATTTCGGTTTCGATTTCTCGGTTTTTTCGGTTTCAGTTTTGTTTTGTGTTAGTCAGTTCTTTCGTTTTTTTTGTTTCGTTTCGATTCATTTGTTTTATTTTGGTCGGCTACGTTTCAATTTTTTTGTTTCGTTTTGGTAAGCTTTTTGATTACATTTCGTTTTTTTTTTCGTTTTGGTCAGTTTTTCGGTTTCATATCGGTTTTTTGTATCGTTTTGGTTGTTTTTCTATTTCAGTTTAGTTTCGTTTAAGTTTTTTTGTTTCGTTTGGTCGGTTCGGTGTTTTTGATTTGTTTTGGTCCGGTTTTTAAATTGCATTTAGTTTTTTTATGTTTCCTTTTGGTCAGTTTTCCAGTTTCAATTCGGTTTTTTTCCGTTTCGGTCGTTGATTTTTTTGTTTCGCTTTGGTCGGTTCAGTGTTTTTGTTTTGTTTTGGTCAGGTTTCAGTTGCATTTCGTTTTTTTTGTTTCGTTTTGGTCGTTTTTCTATTTCGGTTCAGTTTCGTTTTTTTTTTGTTTTGTTTCGGTCGATTCGGTGTTTTTGTTTCGTTTTGGTCGGTTCGGTGTTTTTGTTTTGTTTTGGTCCGCTTTTCAGTTGCATTTCATTTTTTTTTTGTTTCGTTTTGGTCAACCTTTCGGTTTCATATGGGTTTTTTGTTTCGTTTTGGTCGTTTTTCTATTTCGATTCAGTTTTGTTTCGATTTGGTCGATTCAGTGTTTTTGTTTAGTTTTGGTTAGCTTTTCGGTTGCATTTCGCATTTTTTGTTTCGTTTTGGTCAGTCTTTCGGTTTCATTCCCGTTTTTTTTGTTTCGTTTTGGTCGTTTTTCTACTTCGGTTCAGTTTCGTTTTTGTTTCGTTTTAGTCGGTTCGGGGTTTTTGTTTCGTTTTGATCGTTTTTTGGGTTTCGGATGAGTTTTGTTTCGCACGTGATAGTTTGGGTATTTTGAATTAGATAAATTTTGGATAACTGAGATATTTTGTTTTGACCCATTTTAACCTATAAATGAAACTCACTTGTATATTTCCAACCCATCTTGACCCACTTGAATTTTTATGATCAGTCCTAACCCATTTTACTTTTAAAGTTTATCCATCTTGACCCAAAACAATCCATTTGGGTTGGGTTTCCACCCTTACATATGAGGATTGGGGGCGGTATATCTATGGCAGCACACCTTTTAACCTTTTTGTCTATGTAATTCCTAACACGTGGTAAATCTTTGTTAACTTTCAGAAACTTGATTTTAAGTTCCCTCTGACGGTATCATGTGTGCACTTTATCTGCTCCTCAATTGGTGCATATGTGATGATCAAAGTGCTAAAGTTAAACCGCTTATATCTGTTGAACCTGAAGATCGATGGAGAAGAATCTTTCCAATGTCGTTTGTGTTTTGTATCAATATAGTTTTGGGAAACGTCAGCTTACGCTACATCCCTGTTTCGTTTATGCAACCATCAAGTCATTTACACCTGCAACAACAGGTTAGATGGATAATTAAACACACAAATATTGTATTCTAAGAGGTGTTTGATGCTGAATCATTTGGAACAGTGATTTTGCAGTGGGTGGTGTGGAGAAAGTACTTTGATTGGAGGATTTGGGCTTCTCTTGTTCCAATTGTCGGTGGGATTCTTCTTACTTCTGTTACGGAACTTAGTTTTAACGTGTTTGGGTTTTGTGCTGCTTTGTTCGGCTGTCTTGCCACGTCAACAAAAACTATTCTTGCAGAGTCTTTGCTTCATGGTTATAAGTTTGACAGGTATTCTTCATTCTTCATTGTTTACCACTTTACCTACCCCTACAATAAACATTTTTTTTGCTTGTTATAATATTTAGAGAAATGCTATGATTAAGAGAGGAAAGGTATTTTTTTGCCAAAATATGATGTTGCCTGTGTGTTTGTTCTACTTGTGCTTATTAAAAGTTATTTTTTCTATGCCCTTTTTTGATGAGAAACAACAGACGTATGTTAGAGGGTGTTTGGGATTGCTTATTTTCAGCTTATGCTTATGGCTTAATATGTACACGTGTTTATTTGGTTCTTGCAGTTATCTACTTAAATTGATTTTATATGGAACTCCATCTATACTTGTATAATTATATCGATATATACATACAAACATGCATACACGTATAATACATATGTATATATGTGTGCGCATCAACTTGTACCGACTCACCACATTCATAAGAATGTGTTAGTTTTGTTTTGAAAAATGAAACCTAGTGTTTTGAATTTGTATATCTGAAGAATACGTTTAGTTTTGTTGTAGAAAAATGAAACCATTTGTCTACATGTTATGATATTTTCATCATTTTTCATTTGGAACATAGTTATCCCATCAGTTCTTTCTTCATGTAAAATTATTGTGTACTAAGATCACATTTATGCTCCTTATCAATATATATATATATATATATATGTATATATATATTTAAAGCATGCGTGATTTATAAAATAATATGTTCCCCAAAACATAAGTTTTCAACACATAATGTATCGTTCTTGTAAAGCATGATGATTAAATTACAGCATGCTTTAATTACAAATTGAGGGTCCTATCAAGAGCAAATTGCATGCATGAAAAACCATAGTTTTAATAAATGTCTATCTATGATGTACTTATATAATCAATGATTAATGGCATATGCTATAAGTTTAAAATCCAATAAGTACCCGTTAACCAAGTCCCTTAAATGATTATATTTATATAGCTTAAGCCCCTAGATGTTAATTTCAAAAGTAAATTCTTTAATGGAAACTAACTAATTTAAGTTGAAACATTATTTCTTTTGGAGCTGATCTTTATTATGCCTAACACTCATGTTCTATTTTGACAGCATAAACACGGTATACTATATGGCACCATTTGCAACTATGATATTAGCCGTCCCTGCACTTCTTCTAGAGGGTACCGGAGTCTTACAATGGATTCAGACACACCCCAATCCTATGTCCGCCTTCATAATCATTATCGGCTCAGGTGTAACCGCCTTTTGCCTTAACTTCTCCATATTCTATGTCATCCATTCAACAACTGCTGTCACTTTTAATGTTGCTGGGAACCTTAAGGTATTCATTTACCAAATCCTCATAATCCACTTTGCATCTTGTAGTGTTGGCCAAACGGGTCGGGTTGACCCAAAATGCCTTTTGTTAGTATACTTTAAAATGTGTTCAGTGTGCTTACAAAAACTGTATTATTACAACATTAATATAATTTTTTTAAATAAAACAACTTAAGACGTTTTATGCGGTTTTTAAAGTTGACTTGTTTGACCTGTTGGAACTAAAGACGATATAAGAATTTATAGTGTGGGTCAAACAGGTTTGGTTGACCCAAAACGCTTGTTCTTAGTAGTTTTAAAAAATAAATGTGTTCTGTATGATTCAAAAATCTAGGGGTGTGTGTGGTTGTTTTGGGTCGGTTTTCCGCTCAAACCGAATCAAAAACCCAAAATTAGGTTTTTGAGTTTTTGAAAACCGTTGAGGTGTTTTTCTGTTTCCGGCCTTCTGGGTTGGGTTTGATTTTACTATATGGGCTGAAAAAAAAATTGACCCATGATAATGAATTTAGGTATAAAACTTTGGTCCAAAATCTTTTTGTTAATTAATGATTAACTGATTGTTAGGCTAAAATATTTTAGTTACAGTATATGTTAACTTCTTATTAATTACTTAACATTAAAAATGAAAATTCGTAAGTTCAGTTTAGTTCGGTTCGTTCTTTTGGTTTTAATTACATGCAAAACCGAAAACGAACCGGAAATGCGGTTCTACGAAAACACAAAACCAAACCGTCGGTTTTTGTTTAGGTTCAGTTAATCGGTTATGGATCAGTTTTTTTGCTTTCATGCACCTCTATCAAAAGCTGTATCATTGCAACATTACATTAATATACTTTTTAAAGTAAAATAACTTAGGAGGTTTTATGCATTTCTAATTTTGTATGACACTTTGTGAGACTTTTGACTTACCTGGTGGACCAGACTCTATTTGTAGCTAATGTTTATAGTTGACTTGTTTAACCTGTGGTTTGTAAAGGTGGCGTTTGCGGTTGCATTTTCATGGATGATATTTAAGAACCCGATTTCTCCAATGAATGCGTTTGGGTGTGCGATAACACTTGCGGGATGCACATTTTACGGGTATGTTAGACACAGGCTTGCTATAACCAACTACAGGGAACTCCTCGTACTCCGTGGACCCCACGCTCTCGCTTGGAAATGACTCCACTTGTAAACGATAAAATAGATGATAAAGTTTAGTTTTGTTATCAGTGCTTAGAAATACATCATCATTTACTCTGAGTTATGATGCAGTTTTTAGAGATTATTTGAGCCTTTTGAGGACTTTGGTACACCTTATAGCTTTTGCCTAAAGACTTGATATCTGATTAGTATGTGTTTAGCAGAATGATACGATATAATTTTGGCATCTATCAATCTCGTTTTCGTGTTACTGTTTACTGATTCGATGTTCTATGAACAATGCCTGAATTCAGACATTGAACATATGTGTTGTCCGTGGATCATTTAACTTACGAGAGATAGAGCCTCATATTATTTCAAGCTTTATTTCTAAAGTTCGAGCTCCTCTTATGTGCAGTTTTTTATAACTCAAGTTAGGCTGAATTATTATCTATTAATTTATTATCGTTATTTTTATATATTTAACTTTTATTATATATAACATAACATAGTATGTAATTATTTTTATCTTAATCTTATATATAACAATATTTATTGTGTAAGTCTATGTCTATTATGTTAAGTATATGTATATATAATAGTCTCGCAAGCCTACTCGAACTCTATACTTGAAAGTTGAAACTCAGCTCAGACTAGTTTAACACAATTTTGGAGACTCAAGCTCATTTAAGCTTGACTTGATTTCAGCTTTTAGAAAGCCAATCTCGAGTAGCTGACAAACGGATTGGCTCGCTTATGCCCAGTAGGCCATTATTAATTAATCATTTTTGTTTGGTGTTTTCAATTGTGTCAAAAACTGTATCGGACTTAATATTAAGACAAAATGGCAAAACTAGTCCTTTATGTTTGCATGTTTTTTCAATGGTTATCCTTTAGCAAACTTAATGACAGAAAACATCTCTTATGTTTAAAAAATCTTTCACGTTATATCCGTTGGTCCTAACCCCGTTAATTTTTCTCGTTAAATCTGGTCATGTGCATTGCATATGAGGGTAGTTTTGTAATTTAACATAAATAAGTTAATAAATAAAATTAAAAGAATATATATTAAAAACACAAATAAAAACCATCGGTCTCTCTCTCCCTCTCCAATCCAAACCCCCAAAATAAGCAGCACCACCGTACCCAATGCATCTCACCATCGACTCGCCACCAACAGGACTGCCGCACTTACTACATCCCGTCACCACGGACGGCCAGCATAGACATCCCAATCATCGTCATCCTCTACTAGCAACAGCCACCATAGCTGACCACTTCATCTTCTTTTCCAAATCTAAGACCAAGAGTTTGATTAAGAGATAAATCGAGGATCATAGACTGATAGTGATCGCACAGATCTACCTTAGCTAAAAGTCGAACATCGTTTCCGGCAACCTCCAACACCATCGCCATCAAACCAACCCATTCCTCCTCGGTATATGTTAGAACAAACCAAACTCCACCACAAAACCCTATTTTGAATTGATGGTAGTTTGTTGTGTTCTGATTGTGGTGGTTATTTGCTTGTTGAACTTCGTATTTACTTGATTTTCCGAGAAACCTTTGATGCTTGTTCATAATTGGTTTTGAGAAACAAGAATATTGATATAAAGAAGATGGGGATACTGGATAGTGATGGTGGATGATTGGAGAGGGTGACAGAGACCGATGGTTTTTATTTTTGTTTTTAATATATTTATTCTTTTAATTTTATTTATTAAATTAATTATGTTAAATTACAAAACTACCCTCACGTGCAATGCACATGACCAGATTTAACGAGAAAAATTAACGGGGTTAGGACCAAAGGATTTAACGTGAAAGAATTTTTTAACATAAGGAATGTTTTCTGCCATTAAGTTTGCTAAAGGACAACCATTAAAAAAGTATACAAACATAAATGACTAGTTTTGCCATTTTGTCTACTATTAATTTGCACGAAGTCTGGGTAAAACATGGGCTAGTTTAGAGATGATTCTAAAACCTGTTTAAGGCCTGGGCCCAATGGTCATTTTAGGACCGTGCGTCCGTGTCTGGTTTTCTAAACATATATGTATTTTTTTTTTGTTTTAAATTATTATAAATATTTATATATTTTAAAGATGAAAATGTCGCTTTAACGTAAGATGTTTAGTTGTTGGCATTTTATGTCAAATGATCCTTCAATTAGAAGGAATATTGCATAAAAAGTAAACTATTATAGGCCAAACTCCTTTTGATCATGTTCATGTATATCTTTTTCATCTCAATTAATTGCTTTTCTACATTAATTTGTATTCATAAGCCCCAATGAATCAAGTGGCTCAAGAGTTGTTTTATATGTAATTTGTAATTTGAGTAATACAACAAAAGAAGCCATATAGTTGCTATGGCAACCACGTCGCCTCTGCATTAAGCACCAAAGTGACCCGAGTGCTCATGCCATGTTCATCATTTATTATCTGTTTAAGTATTAAGTGGTTTTCGGGTAAAACAAGTAGAATCTTATTAAAAAAAAAGTTAATTTTCAAGGAGCTTATTTCAACCTCGACCTTCTAAGCACATTCTACTTTATATTCATTGTCTCATTTTCTATCCTTATCTCTCATCGCTACACCCGCCTCTCCGGTGTTTGTAATCATTTGTGACTTCAAAAACAATAATAAATAATTACTTGTTAGGAATAGGAATGAAATATTTAGGACAAAAAAGAATTCTTGATAGTTCAACTCAAATCAAACTTTATCCTTTAATCAATAATTAATAAGTATACTTAAAATTTCATGGTGGATTTTGATATTTGCTTCACTAACATGTTAATCTTTAAAATTGTCGACTGTGTAGATATTTATTTATGATTATTATGTTGACACTTCACACTAGTGCTAATGTGCTATCAACATCATTGGATAATAAGGGGGTGTGATGGAATCTTGAAAATGATATTATTTAGGAGTTCATTGCCACACACATGATATTCGTCCACCTCCATAGCAAACCTAATTTATAACATAGTACATACATGTGTTCTGGATTTTTATTACTACATAATAGCTTATGCTATTGATATTTTTTTATTGTACTTGTTAGCTTATTGTTCGGGTAATTTTAAAAATAGAAATTCAAATTTAAGAGGTGTTTGGGATTCCTTATTTTACCTCATAACTTTTCATTAAGTTAATAAGTTACAAAAATGTTATTTATGGAACTTTTTCTCTCACAATATAAGCAATCTCAAACACCTTATTACTTTTCAAAGAGTTTATAAGTTATAAGTTTGTAATAATAATCAATCCCAAACACCCCCTCAAATAGAGATCACCTATAAAATCATCAAAACAATTGGTATTATATTGTTCGGTAAGCAAAAATCACAAGCGGAAAGAAATAGATCATTGTGAGAGAATATAAAAGCGAATATGTTTGGTTGCTTGTTAGAATGGAATCACTTATTTCACAAACAATCTTATTCCTTAACACCCTAAAATAATTCATTCCCCCCCCCCCCCACCCCACACACCCACACACATATATTTTTTATTTCATTTCACCATTCACCACCACCATCGATCACTAACACCAACACCACCACGGCAACCATCTTTGACCACCACCTCTGGCCATCACCATTGTCGCCCATCGATCTTCACCACCACCACCACCACTACCTCCAGCCGCACCATCACCACCGATACGACCACCTCCAATTGCCAACACTGGTGATAAATCAGGCCTTTTAGAAAAAGTATACAACAAAGCTATTGGCATCTATAAAGTATATTATATAATTAATTGATAAAAAAAAATTTAGTTAGGATTTAGATGAAAAGTCACCTGCATCATATTTTTGTTTTTTCACACATGTAAAAGATTTTCATCAACTTCCAACTTTGTCACCATATCAATTTTAACCTTCATACTTTATACAATCAGTTATTCAAAACACTTACTATATTCAAAGAAACCCTATTTTACTTAGCCCTTTCTCTACACATGTATATTTGTGTATATTACTATGTTCTTTAAACAAAAAACTTAAAAAAAAAAAAATCCAACACATGTCACATGAAAGCCAAGACATCTATGTACCACCCTTGTACATTAATCTCATTTTATAAATAATAAAACCCTTACATATAGTATCCATCCATATATGAGAACACATTTGTCTTTATTAACCAACACATCTTCCATGGATATCCGGCGACCCAACCGCCGGAATAAGTCTTATTCCTTCTCCGAAACCATCGCCGACGACCCTCCGACCCCACTCCACTACCTCAGCATCCCCTTCTCTTGGGAACAATATCCCGGGATCCCCAAAAACACCAACAGAAACAATGACTCAACACAAAACCTCCTTCCTCTACCGCCATCAAGCCACGTGGCAGCTAACCATTCTCCGGCGATCAAGAAGTATAGAAGCAGCAGGAGTTTCAACAACGACCCGTTTTTAGCCGCCTTTGTTGAGTGTTCAAAAGATGTTAATAATAATGTTGAGATGGAAGGCAAGAACTCTAAGCGATTTGTGGTGAGTATGTATTCGTCGTGTAAACGAACATGTGCGGTTTCTGAATCGATTGTTTATCGACCACGATCGGCTTCCGGTTATATTTTAGCGAATGATGAAGATCTAAGTGTCTCTAAAAGTAAGCCATGATATAATATTATTATGTTCTACATTTTGTGAAGCTTTTAGCTAGGGTGTTATGATGTATTGGTAATTTTTGTATAGAATTTGGTAAATGATCATGATTGTGATAGTTTGAAACACAGTTGATAAAATTTTGGTTTTCTTTTTCTTGGTTTTTTAGTATGCATTTGAATAAAAAACCTATCTTTGGGATGATTTATGCCACTATTTTATTTTGGTTTGAATATGACAAGTGATGATCTCATATTATTCTTACTTGAGTTGGTCTTTTAAAAATGGTTGATGAAATAATAGCACTTGACAGTTAGATACGTAAATAATACATAAAGACAAGTATAAGATATGGTAACAAATAAAAAAAATTTTACCGGAGTTATTTGATATAATTATATATGTTTTTTTAGCTCACTTTTTTAATTTAGCAGTAATCAATGCATCTAAACTAATTATAGGAATTAGATGTCACGTAGTACTACTTGATCCGACCTAAATTTGATGCTTCAATAATAATGAGAAAAGACAAGTATGTGATTGATTTAAAAATCCAAACATACACCTATACATGTTCCTTTGTCTATTTCACTTTTATATTTATTCAATAATGCATTTAAATTAGTTTTAATTATTAATTATCTGTAATACATGTAGAGAGAGAGTGTGCATTTTTTTGTAATTTTCACATGACCAATAATTGCATGGGCTAAAATATTGCATGTGGAGGAGTGAAGGACCAAGAGTTCACAACTCCACATGTTCGTTCTGTAGATTTCTCCCACTGGTCGTAAGGAAAAATAATATATAAAAATAACATATTTTACGGTTTACGATTCATAATTGAGTAATGAAGTAAAAGATTAACATATTGGGGGAGGGGGTGGTTCCACTTTCATCACCCACCAAATTTAATGGTGGTGTGTTATGTCATAAAGTTCAAATTCACCACATGTGATGGAATTTGATAGGGATGGTTGTGTGGTGTGGTGCGGTGTAATGTGATAGGAATCCACCAAGTCCAAGTCCAAGTCCAAGTCCAAGTCCAAACCCTCAACGTTCATATTTTCTTGGAAACCACCCCCTCACAGCGTGATAGCCATCACGCAAAGACCCCCCATCACGCGTGATGGGGCACCAGCGGCGGTGTGCGTGAGGCCATCACGCGTGATGGAGGCCGGTCACGCTCCACCCCGGGCCCCCTTAAATTACTTTCATAATCTATCTATAATATATATAAACGAAAGCTCAAAAATCTTATGTGTCGCGATGTGGTCGTTTTTCCATTTTTTGGAAGCCACCAGATTGCTTGATTTTTAAATTGAGGCTTCTCATGCATTTGACCCGAATTCACATGTATGCGTATTATCAAACCCAGACAGTTTTTAAACGCGTTTTAACATCTCATTAAATTAAAAATTAATTTAACCAAATATTTGATATGAAAATCCTATAAAATAGGTATATACTAAAGATTAATATATATATATATATATATATATATATATTTTAAAAAAGTTATGATTTATAATTAAGAAACAATTATATATTAAAAAAAACGGGTCATAGATTTTACCAAACCCATATGACTTTTAAACCGGGTATAATATCTAATTTATTTATGAAACAATTTTCATCATCAAATTCTAAGCATATAATTATTAACTTTCTTACAGTACATAAAATTAAAATCATATATATATATATATGATTAAGTTCTGGAGAGAAGTCAAGTTATTGCGAGAAGTGTGAGAAGTCAATCCAACTAATCAGAATTTTTCTTTTGTTTTTCCTTTTTAATTAAATATAGGGGTAGAATGGTAAAATTTCATAACAAGTTTATATGGAAACTATTAAACTTGTTTTGGAAATGCCATTTTATATGGTAAGTATTAAAGTTTTAGAGATTTCACTATAATTCTTTTATTAATTAATTTATGTGTATGTATTATAAAAGTACATTATGGTTTTTATGTGCACTGCGCTGATCAATTATAAGATCACATTTTATTCTTTTTTTTCTAATTTATTTAGTTTTAATTAAATTAAAAACATAAAGGTATTTGGTATCTCATCATCATACATTCGGATCGAGCAAATGTTCTTTTATTGATTATAATTTTTTAATCCAAGTCTTGCATATTTTCTAATTGTTATCTATATTGTATCGGTATCTTATGGGAGTCATGCTTTTTATTTTATTATAGTTGTTTTTAATCGTTTTTTATTATTAAAAAGTTACGAAACATTTTTTTATGTTTGAATTATTTACTTATTTTATTTAATTGTTAATCGATTTCTTATAGAAAAGCTATAAATCAATGTTTTTTTATATATATTTTATTTATCCTTTAAATCAATCTCTAATGTGTCGTTAAATACGTGTTGTGTGTAGGTGTATATTAATTATGTGTATGTGAAAGTAAAATGTACTAACAATTTGTGTAGGCGAATATGAGTTGTGTGTAGGTCAATGTTAGTTACGTATTGATAAAAATAAATGTAACTAACATTCTGTGTAGGCGAATATAAGTTTTGTGTAGGTTAATGTTAGTTACGTGTTGATAATAATAATTGTAAATAACAGTCTGTGTAGGTGAATATAAGTTGTGTGTCAGATAGAATAAAAACAAGTAACAATTTGTATAAGTGAATATGACTTATGTGTAAACGACTACATTACTTGTCTAGGTCATTTTTTTTACCATTAACCTACATATATATGTTTTAAATAATAATTATAGGAAAGAAAAATACTATGGATTATAGATTTTAAATAATATATATAATAAATTTTGAAACACTACCTGTAAAGACGTAAAAAAATTAATAATAATTAGATATTCATCATTTTAAATGATGGCATAAATTACATTGATTATGTAGGGTACAAAATTTACAAAAATAACTCTAATTTGACGTGTTATTCTAATTTTAGATTAACAACATTAAATAATGCTATAATTAATTACAAAAAGGTACCAAAATGCCTTTTTCTTACCATTTAAATGAAAGTATTATTAATTACAAGTATGTCATTTTAATTAATAACCATAGATCAAACATAATCAAGGGTCAAAATTTATTTCTCACACTTTTCACAATAATATGATTTCTCTCCTGAATCATCCCATACACACACACACACACACACACACACACACACACACATATATATATTAGAAACGAGTAATATAAAATAACCCCGTAATACGAATGAAACCTTTAATATCCTACGTGCCGCGCTCTGGTCACTCCTCGCCTCCCTCTCAAGCTACCAGATTACTTCATTTGTAAATGGAGTCATTTTATATGTTTGAACCGTTTTGATGGGTATGGGGCTTCTAATGAAACCCGGATAGCCCACGGGTCATAACAACTCACCTTAACATTTTCCTCTTTCCTCTGCTTGCGAGACCTTGCTCACACCCACCTTATCGCTGGTGTGGATTGAAACAGAGAGAAGACTGAGCGACGGTCATGGTGGATTGAAAGTCTTTCTTTATCTTCACAATTGCAAAACCTTACCTTTCAATCAACGATTCCATGGTGCGATTTCATCACTTCAGCAACACATTAACTTCACACTAATTTAGAATCTGCTTTTTTTTGCAGGCGTCTTTTTCTTATTATGCTAATTTCAAATCGAATTCAATAAGTAAGTTGTATCATTGCCCATAATCTATATGTATACCTAAAATTGATTGGCTTTTGTTATACATTTAAGACCGGTCTTTGTTAACTATTAAATATTCATAGTTCTTTATTAATTAGATTTTTTTGTTAATTTTTTTAAGGTTTTATGATATTTATTATTATTATTGTATTTAATTTCAAAAGGTTATTTCTGTTAGTGTTCTGATTAGGGTTATTTTTTAGTTATGCTTTTATTAGTTATTGAAGATCATTTGAGGTTTATGATCCCGATAACAAAATCATGTCTGGATAAGTTGTTGGAACTTTACATCCTTCGAAATCATGTACATTTGGTATTATTATTATTTTGTATATGATTAGAGCGGTTTGTTACAATGGAACTCTAATTGATCTAGAAGAAAGCCATCGCTGCTATTCATCAATGTTAAAAGATATAATTGCTACAAGTACTATGTTTTACAACTATTAATATTTGTTTCTTTAGGCTTGACCACATCCAGATTCGTCTTGATTTTATGTTAGATGTTTTATTGATAAACTCCAAAACTGTGATCTATAAATATATGTTTAATTTTAATCAGAAACTTAAAGCTAAAGTGAATTAGGTTTTGTTTACTTTCAAAGTTAAAGTATCAGATTATTAAATATGGTAGCATTAATGTTTTGGGTTAAACACCTCAGTAGGGTATTCTGCTGGAGTTTGACTTTAATGATCAAACATTTATTTTTAAAATTTAATTTCATGATATTGATTTTAATTTACTTAAGTACTTTAGTGGGGTATTTCAGTAAACTTTGGGTTTCATGGTCAAATAATTTCTTTTATGCAGATTGGATATAACTTTAAGGATTTGTAAATTGTTTATCTCCTGTTTATTTGCAGATCATAACACACTTTAATTTAGATGCTTATTTAATTTGCAACATTTTTGTTTTTTTATTCACATCTGTTTGTTTGACTTTTGGATTTATATGTTTTTGTTTAATAATATATTTTTTTAGATAACAATATTGTTGGTGTTTGAAACTTCACTTTAAACTCAACATAACTACATGTTTTACTTATTTGTAAGTTTAAGTATCTAAATTGAACGATTGTGTTATCTACAGTTTTGCATATAAATAAAGAAATAATATAATTTCGCATATTACAAACAGAGAATTGTTCTTGCAACTTGAGTTGCATGCTAACTGTAGTGTCAAATGTGTGTTTTATCTTCGACGTAGTTCTTAAAAAATGAGCAAAGAATACATTTTTGTGAGACAAGACATGTTTTATGGGACGAGAATGAAGTCTCTATAATTAGGTAAAAAGAAAAGATATGCAACTTTCTTTTACCTTTGATAATTATTTTTGTTACAACAATAGTATGATCATTACCATAATCTGTTTATTAAAAAAAATCACTAGTAGGTAATACCAACTTTCTATTGCAAAAGAATCCAAATTTTGAAGCATTTGACATGATAAAAAAATCTTATTTCAATAACATTGCTGACGTTGTTTTGGGTAACGAATAACAACTTATTGATATTTTATCATCAGATATCAAGCATGTTGAAAACAAGGTCAATTCTGAAATAAATATATTCATGCATCAATACAAATTTAGAAAGTTAAATTTTAAGGTGTTGGTTTCTTTCTCAATTGATGCGGGTCATAAATCATAAACAATCTAGTGTTAACAAGAAGCGTATTTGATTGAGATTCGGACATTTAGTCATAATGGAGGTTACATATTTTGTTTATATTTAGACCAAAATATTTGGCTTCGTCTTTTGGAAATGGGAAACAGGCCGTTGGTATAATGGAATCCTTGGTATTCTAAAGTACCTTATTGTTGGGTCATAATTTGGTTAGACTGACGCATATCAAAAGGCCACGAAATGATCAAGACTAAAGTGATGCAAACGAAGACGAGTTGAAGAATTACATTGGTGCAATACCGAAATCCCTATGGATTTCGGTTAGGCTAGTTTGAAGTAAAATAAACAAGAACGAAGCTACAAACCAAGGGGGAGATTGTTAGGTCCATATTTGGTGGTTCGCACTTAGTTATATGTTTATTGGGTTACGTATTGGGCTATGTATGTAAACCGAGATCCAATATGGATCTCGGTGGGCTTTGGGCTATAGTTGGGCTAGTGTTTTGGTTTCCCTATATAAAGATAACATGCATAGGGTTTATGTTGGTTGTTCAGATTGAGAGAAGTTGAATACTTAGAGAGCCACCATCTAGAGAGCAATACCGATTTGTGTAATCTCATGTACCAGAAGGTTTAATAATATAATCGTGTGCATTTGGAGTACTACATCGTGTTCTTCATATTTATATATTTCATATAATTGTTCTTGAATCACCACTGTGTTAGGATTCTGCACTAACATCGTGTTTGGGTTGATATCATATTGTAGTGATCCAGATTCGGGACTTACAATTGGTATCAGAGCCTTCGACCTTATTCAGGCTCGTTATTGTGATATCAAAGATTCGAGAATAAGTTTTTCCGATGGTTTTTGCGTTTTTCCTGCGAGTGTTTGATCGGAGAAAAAGATTGCCACTATTTTGGTCATTGATCTGTTAATCTTGGAAATAATTTGAATTCCATAAATACCAGTTTAATTTGTTACCAAATCTGACTGATCAGACTTAATTTTTTTGGTAGTTCTCGGCCCAGTACAAACGTTCTCAGCCAGATTAAAGCATTCTCGGTCAATAACTATAGTTTTCGGTCAACACTTGTGGTTGTCGGTCAACTTTGGTGGTTTTCGGTCAACTGTAAGGGGTTTTCGGCCATTCTTAAGAGTTCTCGGTAATCAAGTGTTTTCGGTCAGCAAGGGTACTCGGTCAACATCTGTTTTCGGCCAAACTTAGTTCTCGTTCAAAGGAGTTCTCGGTTAAGGAGTATTATTAAAAAAAAAACAGAGTATTTTGGCGGGAAATTTTTTCTTGAACGAAAATTTTCCAGAATACTCCTTATTAGTAAAAATCCACTCTTGAAAATTTTGGCGAAAACAATTTTTTTCGGGTGATTTTCGGTGAATTTTTGGCGGGAAAAACGGAAAATTTGTCTTGAACGAAATTTTTCCTGGACGCCTCTTTTGAGCGGGACATCTATCTTGAGAATTTTGGCGATCACATTTTTTCGAGAAATTTTGGCTGGAAAATCAGTTTAATCTCTTTAATTACTCAACGGATTCTCCACAACTCATCTCAATGTTTGGAAGTACTCTTAATCAGTCTGCTTCCTCACAAGAAGTATATCAAAATTCATCTGAGATAAGTTTTAAACCATGTTCTTTAAATTGTGGTGAAAAAATAGAAATGTATAAGATTCATAACGACAGTCTAAGTTGAGATATGGAGAGAATAAAATCGGAAAATTTTGAACTTAAGAAAAATGATAAAGGCTTTCTAGACAAAATAGAAGCATAGAACAAGGACATTAAAAATCTTAAGTCTGATTTTAGTATAAAAAGTTGTCATCACCTAGATGCCAAACAAGAAATTGCTGAGTTAACTGCTAAACTGAAAGCCTCCAAGTTATAAATCTTGAATCTAACTAGCAAGTTTGAAAAGGCTGAACTTGATTTTAAAAAATTCGATGGTTCCAGTAAAGTAGTTAACTCAATGATTGAAAACAAATTATGGTGGAAGGAAAATGAAGGTGAGGGAATAAGATACAGTCAAGTTCCCCCACCTTACAACCACAATTATGTCCCTACCCCTGTCACCCAAGAACAGGATGAAAAGATAAAAGACATGAAGTATGGTAAACAGGTTCAATCTGAAACTGTTGGATCAAGATCCCTAGAGGAAATCAAGCCTGTTTTTAAATGTGTGAACAATTTTGATGCTTTTACTTCATGTGCAGATATAGTAAATGATGTTGCTTCTGATAGTAAAGGGGTTCAGGCTAGTGAAAATGATTCTCATTCTAACGTGCCATCAAACTCAGATGACACCACAACTCAAAATTGTACTAATAGTAATACACAGTTGTGGCAACAAAGGGAAGGCACGTAACAAATCAGCACAACAAGGACAGTCTCGTCCTCATAGATCCTACGGATCTCCATGTGTTGATAAATCATCGGGTGCTACTTATATCAAGAGGCAAACATGTTACCACTGTGGCACGCCAGGACATATAGCCAGAAATTGTGTCCATCGTCTATATGTTCCATACTACAAGCAAAATCAGAAGCCTGTGCCAAGGGGCAAGAATAATGGATAAACCTTTCCTATGAAGGAATTCTAACATGAGGCAACTGTATCCGTTGACATTAGAAGAAGGATGAAGGCGTGTTTCGTCTGCGGGATCGGCGGGCATTTGGCAAAGGAGTGTCACTACCGTGCTGTAAATAGACAAGCCCCTCAGGTGAAAGGTAATAGATTTCAACTGAATCCAGTGGTTAAACAAAATGCTTATTTTAGAAAACCACGAGTATTTGTACAACGGGTCACAGATACTCAAGGATTCAAAGTTAATATGGCAGGTTTGCACTCAAATGATTTAGAAAATGTTAAAAGAAGAATAAATTTTCAGAATTCAAAGAGTGTTGGGAGTTCTAAGAATTCGAATTCAAATTGCTCCACTCCAAAGTCTGTTCCTTTTAATTTCACTAAACCAAGACAGACTTGGAAACTTAAAACTCCGCAATCAGAATCTGTCATAACAATGATTCTGTTAAAGATGAGAATGATATGAGTTGGCAAGAGGTCACATATGTTGATGCTCAAGGAAACCCCAAGACATTTATTACTTTGGTTCCTATGTCCAACTAATCCCGCTATGCGTGTAGGAACAACCAAAAATTCATTGTTTATTAATTGGGTTGTTCCAGGCACATGACAGGGAAAATATCCATTGTTTTAAATCTTTAAACCATAAAATGGATTATTTGTTGCATGGACGGGAATTTAGGGTGATAGAATGTTTTTAATCTGCTCTCTAAGTGTGTAGGAAAAAATCAGGGAATACATTGCATATTAAAAGGTTTGTTCCAGACATTCAAATCGCAAGGATGCAGAATCTCAAAATAAGCTTATTCCTAGGGGAGATTCTAACAAATGGAAAGATGATGTCTTGAAGATAAAAGGTAACCGTATCACTTTGGTATGAAAGATTGATCAGTCAAAAAGATTTTAAAATTTTAATTTTTTATAAAAAATACAAAAAAATATGTTCACGTATTTTCAAGTATAATGTATTTTGTTTCCAGAAAATGAGAAAATGACTTGAACGTGCATGAGAAATGATAGTACATCAGTTGGCTGACTATCACACTTCATTTTTTATTAAATACTATGTTTCGATGATTGAGTCTTTTTAGGTTAAATTTGTAAATAAAAGTATTTGCACAAATTTAGGGGGAGAAAATTAAAAAATTCAAAAAGAGTGTGTGTGCGTTTAGTTGTATATGTTTGGTCCGGTGATCTATTTGTAGATTCACATAATAGCCATTTATCTAAAGACTGAAAGCATCTGGGGCAATTGTGATGTGTTTTGTTTTGAATTCTTTCGCTTAAAATTATGTTGGTAACTCTAAGTTGGAGGGACATGTATTTTCATATGTGTTCAGTCCTGTTAACCACTTGTGGACATACGGGATAGCCATTTACCTGAAAACTAAGAGTGACCGGGGCGACAGAGTTTTTAAACTGTCTTCTGTAATTTTCTGGGAAGTGATATATTTATTCAGTTAACAGCTTTTTAGAAGCTTCAAAATATTTTCAAATGAAAATTGATCCAACCTTTGGAAAGTGATAGATAAATTGTTTCTGTGTGCCTAACGGGTGAAGTTATTAAGCTTAAAAGGCTCTAGAACAGTCATTGATTTGTATGGTAGCTTTCCATGATGCGTAAAAGTTGAGGTGATATAAACTAAATATGCTAAACTTACTGTGGAGAGTCATTTTGAAGAAATGTGCATGTCTCCATATACATCTCTCCAAAGGATAGGCAGAAAAGCAATTACCCAGTCATACACGAGCCCGTTAGTGTCTTCATCACCAAAATATTGTGCTATATGTTTATTATAAAAAAAATGAAAAGATGAAAAAAAAAATCATTAAAAAAAACTTATTATGAGTATGTATATAATTTGTTCTGTTAAAAACTTGGTATTTCAAAGGCTTAAAGGGTCAAACTAGAACTACAGAGATAGGGGCACACAAGTAAGTCCTGTCATGTCTCGAATGAAAGGCTTGTCAGTTCATTGGCTTGTAAGTCCAACGTTCAACCTTAAAGCTTAAAATTTGCTTTTATATAAAATCTTTTGATCAAGCACTAGGGGTTGGAGTCAAATTGGGGTGATCTGGGGAAAGCCAAATACGCTTTGAGAAGAGATAGGAGGCACCACAGGTCCATGAGTGATGTCCATCTAAGCTTTATGCCAAACTTAACCTAATTCATATCACTGACGCAATGAAAATCATGCTAAGTTTGTTATACCTGCTATCAACCTGTTTCTTTATATCATAATAATGCTGAACATGAATCTTTGTGACAGCCTCTTAAACGATATGATTCCATGTTCGGATCTTTCCATAAAAGGGCGGCGTTTTTATTAAAACTGAAATTTGATCCCAAAGTTTTGCTAAATTACAAGAAGACCGGGTGATTAAATTTGCTTTATTTGTTGTTTTTGGTTTATTTTATTTCATTTATTTTATTTTTTACTTCTTGATTACTCTCGTCGAAAAACATGTGTTAAGAAATCGTTTTAAAATTTGTCTTCTGCTAATGAAATATGATTTCGGTTATTGTGCTATAGTTGGTTTAGCTGGTATGATCTCATTTCAAGTCTTTTCAAGAAAATCATAAAAACACAGAAAAACATAAAAATTACAAAAATATGTCTGTCTTATTTTATTTAATGGTTTTCAAAAATATTTTGGTTGATCTTTCTATCAAAGTTGATTGTTCTTTCAAGACCGATTTATTGCAACGGAAGCATATGAAGTATCTGAGATTCAAATTGGATGATGTTGTCAAAAAGGGGGATATGGTAGAGTACTGGATGCAGATGCTGAAGTTGCTGATCATGTTCAAGTAAAGATTCTAAAGGTTTTGAAAGCATCAGTCTAAGGGGGAGATTGTTGGGCCATAATTTGGTTAGACTGACGCATATCAAAAGGCCGCGACATGATCAAGACTAAAGTGATGCAAACGAAGACGAGTTGAAGAATTACATTGGTGCAATACCGAAATCCCTAGGGATTTCAGTTAGGCTAGTTTGAAGTAAAATAAACAAGAACGAAGCTACAAACCAAGGGGGAGATTGTTGGGTCCATATTTGGTGGTTCGTACTTAGTTATATGTTTATTGGGTTTCGTATTGGGCTATGTATGTAAACCGAGATCCATATTGGATCTCGGTGGGCTTTGGGCTATAGTTGGGCTAGTGTTTTGGTTTCCCTATATAAATATAACATGCATAGGGTTTATGCTGGTTGTTCAGATTGAGAGAAGTTGAATACTTAGAGAGCCACCATCTATAGAGCAATACCGATTTGTGTAATCTCATGTACCAGAAGGTTTAATAATATAATCGTGTGCATTTGGAGTACTACATCGTGTTCATCGTATTTATATATTTCGTATAATTGTTCTTGAATCACCACTGTGTTAGGATTCTGCACTAACATCGTGTTTGGGTTGATATCATATTGTAGTGATCCAGATTTGAGACTTACACTTATCATTACTTTGTTCTTGTTAGCTCATAAAAAGTAAGCGCATGTCCGTGTACATTCATGTCCGTTCATTTAAAATCTAAATGAATATTTTGAAATGGAAATGAACAAGTCTAATACATCACAGTTTATCCAGAAAGCACAACTAAATTAGTGGCATAAATTTACCTCATTCATTTTAATGAGCCCTTTATATATATATATAACTACTTAGATGTTTATAAAACATAAACGAACGAAAATACATCAATGTAAATAAACGAACACAAATGAACGAACATAACTGGATGCTCACGAACATAAATAAACAAACAAAATGCATGTTCATGTTTGTTCGTTTTTTAAATAAACGTAGATGAGCTTCTAGCCAAACAATTCATTAATGTTCGGTTCTTTTATAGGCTTAAATTAGCATGTAAGCTAATTGGAAATACATTTAGAAGTTATAATAATAACACATATTTTAAGAGTAGTAACTATAGATATATTTATATAAACACTTTTAGAAAACTTTCTACATTTACAAGTTCTAATTAACACTACTAGAAGAAAGAATGAAACATAACCCTAAAATGGTCATATGGGTCACACGGGTTTAAAGGCGTCTGAAATTTATTGCATTGTGTTTTTGAAATCATGCTATTGGGTTCGTGCAGTCCGACCTAACATTGATAGAATTTTATAAAAAGAACCTTGACAAAAGATGAATGCTATTTTAGCTCCATTGTATCTTTAAAATATAATTCTTCTAATAAAGAAGATACAACATGTATACACAATTTCTTTGTGATCATGCTTTGTACTGGACTGTTTATAAATGAGTTATAATATCAACTTCATATTTGGCAGGAGGAGCCATCAAGGTTAAAGCTTGCATTATCATTTGTTTCATTGAAGTACCAGGTGAACTCTAGAAGTAAAGTGACAAGATTCATATTAATAGTTTATCTTCTTTTTAAACTTGTTGGCTTGAATTAAAAGTCAAAATTCACCCAATAAAACATATATAAAATACTTTGATATTTTTAGGAAACTGGTGGTGGTGGCGGTCGTGGTGGTGGTGGCAGTGCAATATGTCACATAAGCATGCCACATATATGTCAATTAAGAATGCCACATCATGAAAACTAACGACGTTAGAATTTAGTAAGTCAGGGTTCATTGGTAGAAAATAAATGATAAAAGGTGAGACTGTCATTAGTCATTTCGTTAGTTAAGATCGGCAGTGGCCAAAAGGTGATAGTTGAGATTATTTAAAACAAATATATTATTTTAAAAGTGGTTGTAAATTGTTGTTGACACAATGGTTGATTAAATATACTAAGAACATACACAAATTCCTTCAACAACCTACAAAACTTCCACTTAACAACAAAATTCATCCTAATTAAGGGGAATATTAACTTCGGGTTTCAAAATATATGAATGATGTTTTGATTAAGCTATGATTGCTAAGCCTAACCTTAAAATCGTTTATCTTTGATTGTGAATGAAAACACTTAGTTTTTATTTGACGTTTGATGTAGCATGCTTTGGCTTAAAGGTTATAACACGTTGGTAAGTTTCTCCAGGTAAGTAAACGGGTCCCTCGGTTGATTGGGATTTGTACGAATTACTTTTCCTTAGGCAAGAAACTTACTACTAGTGGTATTACCCTTGCAGTATCTACATGCCCGTCAAAATATATCTTTGTTTAACATTACTTTACTACAAAGTAATGTTTATGAAAACTTGTTTATGAATGTGAATGTTTACAAAATACTTTCAAGGTTAAAGGCTATAGCCTTGATTGATAATCTAAGCTATAATTCAAATAACTTAAACATAACTTCTACCTTATACGGGTACTTAGATTGATAATAAGAAAAGGTAGAATCTTGTTCTACTTGATTGTTTGGTTGCTAGCTCGATTATAACTTCGTTCTTTACACGAACTACGAGAAAATGGTTCGTCGGCTCGTCACGACTATTGGGCACGCCTCCCTAAGTTAACTATGTGAAAATGAAGGTGATTTGGGATGAGAAAGCCTCATACCCGTCTCCCGCTTTTGTAGGCGCTTCTGGAGACCCATCGCGATACGCGATGGGTTCCTTGTGACCCGTCGTGTATCGCGACGCCGCAAAAAGACGCCGCCTTATCTGCTTGTAACACGTGGCCTGTCATATCGTGCCACGTGTTGAAAAGTGGTTGGACAAGTGTCTAGTGACGCAACATGGTCATTGCGATACGCGATGACCTTGATGATCAGGTCGTCGCGTATCGCAAGGCCGCCCAGATTTGGGTTGTTATGCAAGGCCATCGCGCTACTGATGGTTGGTTAATTTGTATATATTTATTCTCGTTTATTTGTTAGTTTTAATCGTTTATTATGAGAACTTTGGTACTTCAAACAAGCTTTTGTATTACAGGTCATTGGTCATTAAAGATACTTATTAGAGACATTTATGAGCATGCTTTGGAATCTTGAAGATCGGGTTTGATGCGCACATGATTCGGGCTTAACAACAGCAGCAACAACAACAACAATAATAATAATAATAATAATAATAATAAAATAATAATAATAAAAAAATAATAATAATATAAATGTGGCAGCTACCTCAATCAATATGTGATTTTTATATTATGAAATCGAATTGAAAGTGAATAATGTGTATGAAGTTCTACGCATAACAAATAAATATGTGATTTTTAACTTGTAGTGATCAAATTAAAGACGAGACTTGGGCAGGTGATTAAAGAAAGAAGAAACATGGGCTGGTATATGAGGAAGTCCATTCGGAAAGTGTGGTTTAGTAGGCCAAGGAGATTTATAAGAAATCACATAGCAGGGTTTTTGGGGGGTCACAACACAAGAAAAATAGAAGGCAGAAGGCAAACGCTAGGGCAGCAGCCTCTTTGGCTGTTTGGCATGAAAATAAAGAAGACACAATCATGATGAGGCAAGGCTAATCTCACTGTAACTTTCTCCGGGTGAATGGTTCGGTTAGGTTAAACATTAAACTTTGTTTTATTTATTTATTTATTGGATTTGTTTACTTGATGACAAAAATTTAACAAATTGAAGTATTAGTTAATTAAACAGTTTTTTGGTGTTTTGAGTTCTTTCTTTACAACCACGTTAGGTTGATGACAAAACCTAAAAGCGGGTTGGGTGACTAAAGGGGTTGACTTGCTACTAGTAAACTAGGTAATTGAATTATATAGGTTTGATGACAAAAGCTTGTCTCAATAGCCACTTTAACTAATTTCCAACACCATGTCTATGTGGTGTCCAATTAATCAAACGAGTTTTGTGTGAAATCTAGAACCTGAAACCCGGAGGAGGTTGCGTTTTCCTTATATTATTTTTAAAATCAATCTTTCAAATTTTGCTTGACATCGTTTGTCCACTTTAGCTATTTAGATTAATATTAAAATAAATAATATAACAACAATCGTAATACTATCACATGCTCCTCGTGGATACGATACCCTACTTACTCTAACTATTTAGTTTAACTGGGTTATTGCATGACTTGAACGAAGGTCATCAAAATGGCGCCGTTGCCGGGGAGCTAGTGCGCTTGGTGTTGCGTTTCTTGTTTGATTAAAATATATATATTTTTAAAAAAAAACAACAAAAATATTAAAAAAAAATCCAAAAATATTTTTCTTTTTGTTTCGATTTGTTTAAGTTCGGTATTACACTTGGTATTGTTTGTCTTTGCTTGTGCAGGAACTTATTATAGTGTCGACAGCATACGCGTAGTTCGGTTATGAGTTATTACAGTAATCAAAGTCCACCAGGTAGCCTATTATACCTACCATTCACACAAAAACACCAATTTTCCCACTTTGACCTGCCACATCCTCAAACCCAAAACCAATATGAATATGATGAGCTTGATGAGTTTGTGCCTTAGGTGCCACAAATTAATCAAAGAGGTCAGAATCGGGTCAAGTTGGGTCGGCAAAGGTATAATGGTGATCAACAGAAGGATTATGGAGGACAACTGGATGGGGATGAGTATATGGATAGAGTGCATAGGGTGAATCACAGAGCCCCAGTTAGAGGAGTTGCCAGTCATTTTGTGCCTATAGTACCAAAGAACGCCTCATTGTTCGCACCACCACATCAGAATGCAAGATCTTTTGAGGAACCAATTCAGAATTGCTATGAAGGAGATCAAAGTAACTATCAGAGCAGCGTGTAGAATCAAGGGAATAGGCAAACGAGTCAACATGGGTCGAATGATAACTCCATCAATGAAAAATTGGATACAATTATTGAGTTAATGATGGATATTCAAAAAGGCAACGAGATCAGAGATACGGAAATCAAGGCATTGCCACAACAGGTTCGACAGTTAACTGAAGAGGTGGCAGTCATCAGAAGAGATCAAGGTAAGCTTTGTAGTGATACTCAGATATATCCAGCTCACAAATCGTCTAACACAACGAGTGTCCACATAAATGAGGTAAGTACTCGTCCTCTTTCAGAAATTTCTATTGTTGAAACTCATTTACCACAATGTGTTGAGGGTGGGGTGAATGATATAACTGAATCTAAGGGTGATGGTGAACATGATCAGGAAGTTAAAAGTTTTACAGAGTCTAAAGTTGATCCGAATAGCATGCTATCTGAAATTAGTAATTTAAATGTTAAAGCTCCATTTCCCTTAGCTTTACTTGCACCCAAAAATTTAAGTAAACGGGAACCACATAAGGGTGAAAAGTGGGAAAATTTTGAAAAGTGAAAATAAATAAACCGTTGCTTGAACAAATTAAAGCGAGTCCTGATCATGTTGAGTGTTTAGAAGAGTTAAGTACCCATAAACGACGTCACAAGTTTCCTAAACAATTCTATTTAACTGTTAGTGTGAACGCCGTTTTGATGGGTACCCTTCCCCCGAAACTCCAAGATCCAGGAACACCTATTATTTCAATACAAATAGGTGATTTTAAATTAGACAGGGATTTGTTGGATCTTGGAGCTTGTGTAAGTATTTTACCGGGGAGTTTGTATGATAAATTGGAATTTGGGCCACTACAAAAAGTTAAAACAACAGTGGTGTTGGCTGATCAAACTCCTAAGTGTCCTAGGGGTATTGTAAAGGACGGGATTGTAAAAGTTTGTCAATTCTATTATCCTGTGGATTTCCTCGTGCTTGATTGTGTAAAGAATACACAACCGACTGTTATTATGGGTAGACCGTTCTTAGCTACAACAAAGGCTATTATTAATTGTGCTGAGGGAACGGTTAGAGTGAGGTTCGGGGAAAAGAAAATGAGTTTAAAGGTGTTTTCTAATTCGTTTAATCATAAAACTGACAGGTGTGGATCTCCTGAGAAGGAGAATCAAACAGAAAAGAAAGATTGTTTTATGATTGACAGGTTAAATGAAGAAAAGGTAAAGAAGAAGTCAAGAAGGAGAAGAAGAAAAAAGGTGGAGTTTGATTGTTACAGAGAAATGTGTAAATTTTATGATCAGGTATGTGAAAAATCTAATGATGAGAGTAGAACAAGTTTAGGAGCGGAAGGAGGCAAGCACCCTACGAGACCACCATGAATGGCACGTCAGTTATGGTCCAGTTGAAGACCTTAACAAAAATTTAGCGCTAACCGGAAGGCAACTTGGCCTTGTATTCAGGTACGTGTATATTATGTTGTATTTAAAACTTTGTGGGTGTAGTTTCCTATAAACCCTCACAAGACCTCACTCGTCCACCCGGGCTACCGGGGGGTTTAAAGGGCTTGTTGCATACGCTAAATGCAATCGTGATTCCTACGAAAGTGAGTTAGGTCTTTTAACGTTTTAACTTGTTTAACAAAATTTATTATAAAACGACTTAATTTGGCTCGGTAATTGTTTTACTAAAATCAACAGAAAATCATTTTCATAACTCTTAAAAGACCGATGTCTTACACTTGTGAGAAGCTTACTTCTACAAGTCTCGAGATTTTGCAGGTTCGGTTGTCAGTTTGGTACTTGGTCGAGACGAGGATATATGAGTGTTTACGATAATTCTCAAGCCGACTGGTCCTTTTCCAGTCCCGTTGATATCAGGTGATTTCAGTTTCATAATTTGTTCTGCTTTATTAGTTTAAATGTTAAAAGTGTAATTGTATAATTGCTAGTAGAACCATCACATTTGAGCCCCGAGTTTTTAATTGTTTAACAATCAATTTCAACCCCGTCCCTAAAATGTTCATTAATTGTTTAAATCCTTTAACATTGAGGACAATGTCAACCTCAAGTGTGGGGATGGGGGAAATTTTAAATTTTTAGCACAATAGTACCTCGAAGAGTGTTCAAAAACCAAAGTTGTTAACTGTTAATTATTTCCATTAATGCCAAGTTATAGGTTTCTGGTCATGGTTAGTTTTCCAGCTTCTCGATAGTCATATTCGCAAATGTTTTCACAACGAGAAGTTGAAAATGGGGTCGTTTTGGCTGGGATAACAAGTCATGGGGACAGGTACACATGTTTATGTCGGTAACCTAATTCCTCCGGTACGTGTGTGAGTTGACGACATATATAATACACATATAATACATAGTACACACATGTCAGTTGAGTGCTTTCATCGAGAGTGATTTGATTATCTCATGGATCGGGATCGTAGTTGGCATAAATGCGAAAGTGATAGAGGCAATTAGGTTAAGCCTCGTCTGGATGAGTGAGAGTGTGGGTACTGGGGGTTGGGCCTCATACATTATACATATGAGCGTGGGCAATGAGAAGGGCGGGGGATTGGTTCCATTAGAAAACATTTTTTGGACCTATTCTTTCGTTCAATCAACCCCGATGTGATATTACGAGACGATCCGGCTTAATAGGTTTCTTTGTAATTGTTTTAGTATTTATCAATAGGATGTATTAAGTATTGTGTTATTATGCTTCAAAAAAGAAAAAAAAGAAAAATATAAATTTGTGTTGAAGTTGCAAAGTTCATGTATTACGAGTTTGAAAAAAAAAGAGAAAAAAAAGAAAAGAAAAATGATTAACAGTCAAAGAAAAACTCAAAAAGAGTCAATGTTCTAGTCAGTATTGGTTGTAAATAAAAGTTAGTGAGTTTGTTTAGTTGTTTAGTCGTTGAAATAAATAGGTCAGTTGTTTATGTCAGTGTTATTTAGTTGTTTTGTAATAAGCCGGATCAGATTGTTTGAGCTACTTAAAAATTTCCCTTCCATACCCTTACACCTAGCCCCGTTACAACCCGTTTTAAGTCCTCTAGATTTTCATTTGTGTCAAAGCAGTTATATGGATGGACAGTTGTTTGTACTGAGTGGTATTGAGAGCAGAGTGATATTAGCACATCTTTTGCTAGTCCAGATATTAAACCGAGAAGAGAGATGTTATATTATGAGGGGTATGAACATGTGTGCCTTAATCGGAAACAAAGTACACTTGTCTAGGCGGCTCTATTGTTTTTATTATATCATTTAACCTTATTTGTGGGATGTCAATCTAGAAAGTATTAGTCTGGAAAACTGGGTATGATCTTAAACCTTACTAGTATTAATGACGATAATTCACATACCTATGATGGTGGTTAATATTTACTTTAGAGTTTGCTTGAGGGCAAGAAAAATATAAGTGTGAGGATGTGATGGTTGGTTAATTTGTATATATTTATTCTCGTTTATTTGTTAGTTTTACCCGTTTATTGTGAGAACTTGGTACTTCAAACGCGCTTGTGTATTACAGGTCATTGGTCATTAAAGATACTTATTAGAGACATTTATGAGCATGCTTTGGAATCTTGAAGATCGGGTTTGATGCGCACATGATTCGGGCTTAACAACAGCAACAACAACAACAACAACAACAACAACAACAACAATAATAATAATAATAATAATAATAATAAAATAAAATAATAATAATAATAATATAAATGTGGCAGCTACCTCAATCAATATGTGATTTTTATATTATTAAATTGAATTGAAAGTGAATAATGTGTATGAAGTTCTATGCATAACAAATAAATATGTGATTTTTAACTTGTAGTGATCAAATTAAAGACGAGAATTGGGTAGGTGATTAAAAGAAATAAACATGGGCTGGTATATGAGGAAGTCCATTCGGAAAGTGTGGTTTAGTGGGCCAATGAGATTTAAAAGAAATCACATAGCAGGGTTTTTGGGGGGTCACGACACAAGAAAAAAAGAAGAAGGCAGAATCCAGACAAGAGGGGGCAAACGCTAGGGCAGCAACCTCTTTGGCTGTTTAACACGAAAATCAAGAAGACACAATCATGATGAGGCAAGGCTAATCTCATTATAACTTTCTCCAGGTGAATGGTTCGGTTAGGTTAAACATTAAACTTTGGTTTTTTTATTTATTGGATTTGTTTATGTGATGACAAACATTTAACAAATTGAAGTATTAGTTAATTAAACAGTTTTTTGGTGTTTTGAGTTCTTTCTTTACAACCACGTTCGGTTGATGACAAAACATAGAAGCGGGTTGGGTGACTAAAGGGGTTGACTTGATACTAGTAAACTAGGTAATTGAATTATAAAGGTTTGATGACAAAAGCTTGTCTCAATAGCCACTTTAACTAATTTCCAACACCATGTCTATATGGTGTCCAATTAATCAAACGAGTTTTGTGTGAAACCTAGAACCTGAAACCCAGAGGAGGTTGCGTTTTCCTTAAATTGTTTTTAAAATCAATCTTTCAAATTTTGCTTCACATCGTTTGTCCACTTTAGCTATTTAGGTTAATATTAAAAAAAATAATATAACAAAAAATCGTAGTACTGATCACATGCTCCTCGTGGATACGATACCCTACTTACTCTAACTGTTTAGTTTAACTGGGTTTTTGCATGACTTGAACGACGGTCATCAGCTACGCGATGGGCTTCATGCCTGTCCCATTGCATATCGCGATGGATGAAGATTCCTGATTTTTACATTTTGGTCCCTATACTTTATAAGTTAATATATTTATCTAAAATTTTATAGGGTTTAAGACGCGGTGTTACATCCTCCCCACGTTTTGAATAATCTCGTCCTCTAGATTTATTGGAATAGATATGGATACTTCTTTTTCATTTTTGATTCGATCTCCCACGTATACTCTTGTCCTCGTCTTGAATCCCATTTGACTTTCACGAGCTTGAGTCGTTTGTGCTTGAGAAACTTGATCATACTATCTTTTATTTGAATCGGTTGTTCTACAAACTTGAGCTTCTCGTTGATCTTAACATCTTTTAATGGCATGGTCAGGGTTTCGCCGGCTAAACACTTGCGTAGATTGGATACGTGAAACACGTCGTGAACACCTTTCATCTCGTCGGGTAATTCTAGTCGGTAAGCAACCGGTCCAATTCTTTCAAGTATCTTAAATGGCCCAACAAATCGTGGACTTAATTTTCCTTTCTTCCCAAACCTTACTACACCTTTCCAAGGCGATACTTTCAATAATACTCTATCGCCTTCTTTAAACTCCAATTGCTTGCGTCGAATGTCCGCATAGCTCTTTTGTCTATCTCTTGCTGCCTTCAATCATTCACGGATTTGTATAACTTGATCGGTGGTTCTTAGAACAATTTCGGGTCCTGACAACTTACTATCACCTGTTTCAGAACAACATACAGGTGTTCTACACTTACGTCCATACAAATCTTCAAATGGTGCCATCTGGATACTCGTATGATAACTATTGTTGTACGAGAATTCCATTAAAGCAAGATGAGTGTCCCAACTTCCTCCTAAATCGATGACACATGAACGAAGCATATCTTCTTAGGTATGAATTGTACGTTCAATCTGGCCATCAGTTTGGGGATGGTATGCGGTACTTAAGTTTAATCGAGTCCCCATTGCCTTTTGAAAGCTTGACCAAAAATTTGAAGCGAAACGACTATCTCTATCAGAAATGATGGATAGTGATACACCATATAAGGATACTATGTTTTCGACATATAAGTGTGCTAACTTATCCATGCTAAATGTCTCTTGTATTGGAATAAAATGGGCAGACTTAGTAAGTCTATCTACAATAACCCAGATCGCATCATTTTGGCGAGAAGTTTTAGGTAACTTCATGATGAAATCCATAGTTATCATATCCCATTTCCATATCGGGATTTCCGGTTGTTGTTGTAATCCTAATGGCTTTTGATGTTCAGCTTTCACTTTAGAACAAGTCAGGCATTTAGCTACATATAAAGCAATATCTTTCTTCATACCGATCTACCAGTAATCATCTTTTAGATTGTGATACATCTTGTCACTTCTCGGATGCATCATATACTTTGACTTGCGTGCTTCTTCTAAAATCTTATCTCTTAAAATCCCGACCATCGGTACCCAAATCCTTGTACCGAGTCTAAGTATTTCATCACTTCCTTTGACTAGTTGATCGATTGTACCATTCTCTTTTTCAGCTTTAATGTTTCCTTCTTCCAGTGCCAATTTCTGAGCTTCTTTGATTTGACTAGCTAAATCTACTTTAAGTTCTAACCTAAGAGCTCGGACTCTCTTTGGCTTCTCATGTTCCTTCCTACTTAAGGCGTCAGCCACAACATTCGCATTTCCTTCATGGTATATAATCTCACAGTCGTAATCATTAAGCGTTTCCATCCAACGCCTTTGCCTCATGTTTAATTCTTTTTGGTCAAATATATGCTTCAAACTTTTGTGATCGGTGTATACGATGAGCTTAACACCATACAAGTAATGTCTCCATAACCTCAACGCAAAAATTATAGCGCCTAATTCATGGTCGTGTGTGGTGTAATTATTTTCATGAACCTTTAATTGTCTCGAAGCATAAACAATTACTTTATTTCCTTGCATCAAAACACATCCCATTCCCGTGTGCGAAGCGTCACAGTAAAGTTTTCTAGTCCTTCTGGCAAGGCCAGGATAGGTGCATTGGTTAACTTTTGTTTGAGTGTTTCAAATGCTTCCTCTTGTTTTGGTCCCCATTCAAACTTAATTGATTTTCTGGTGAGTGAAGTTAATGGAACGACTATTGGGGAAAAATCTTGAATAAACCTTCAGTAATATCCGGCTAAGCCTAGGAAACTTCTGACTTGAGTCGGTGTCTTGGGTTTCTCCCACTTGGTAATGGCTTCTATCTTAGCTGGATCTACTTGAATACCCTTCTTATTTATAACATGACCAAGAAATTGAACTTCGGATAACCAAAATTCACATTTGGAGAATTTGGCGTACAATTTCTCTTTCCTTAGGGTAAACGAGAATGTCATCAATTGTCACACCCTCAAAATCCACTAACGGAGTTTTACCGTCAGAGAGTGTGAACTAACAGGATCGGAATCATCAGTTATAATCAAACCATAAAAACGTTTAAATGAAAATAAGTGCGGAAGCGTAAAACCATAGAAACAATGTTACGTCACGCAGGACGATTTAAAACCAATGATAACAGTTAAAAGTAAGTTTGCATAGTTAAAAGTTTTTCAAGCTATGCATGTTCCTAAACCGCGCGTCCGCCTCGGCTACCTGAGAATAACATACTAAAAGTGTCAACACAAGGTTGGTGAGTTCACAAGTTATATAAAAATAAATCGTTTAGCGTTTGCGTTCAGTGTTTTGCGTTACAGCGTTACAGCGTTTTGCGTTACAGCGTTTTGCGTTACCAAATAGTGTTATGTCAATTATATATCGATAGGTAGCTAGTCTATACAACAAGTATTACTAAGTGTTCGACACCGAAGCTGACTCGTTTATTACGTGCCTTGTCACCAGGTCCTCCAGACCATGGTACGTGTTAGCCAAAATTACACCCGCTCGACCTCCAGTCGAGTTTAGCGTTGGGTGGGGTTTGTCAAACCCAGTAGTACTACTCAACAGTGACTCGCTATTCAAAATATTAACCGGTTCGATGTGTAGGACTTCAAATGTTTCGTTTTCCACTTAGCCTTTACAAGTGATATATAATTTATAACAAAATCTTAAATGCGTTGTGGAGTATGTTATCTCCCCCAAGTGAAAAGCGTTTGAAAACAGTTTAAAGAGGGGAAAGTGAAACTCACTGTTTGCGAAGAATTTTCCAAATTAAATCACCAAGATGCGCGTCACCGAAAAACTCTCTCTAGCGTTCTAAAACAATAAAGAGATTTTTCTAAGTGTCGGAATATTATCGAGTCTCTAGACCCGGCACATAATACCTATGCACATAACATGTTTCGTGTTTCGTTTGTGAATCGTGTGTGACTTTAACCAGCGTATTTGTGACACATTACATGTGTAAGCAATCATATACGTGTCATATATTCATAAAGTACCTCACTATCAATTATTCCCCGTAAGGACATTTTGGTCAACAAATAACAATTAACTAGCCATTATTCCCCATGAGGGCAATTTGGTCAAATCATGGCAATCAATTAGCAATTATTCCCCGCAAGGGTATTTTGGTCAAAACATAACAATTATATAGCAAGTATCATGTTTCATGCATTTTTACACAACTCAGCAGCTAGTTTCACTGAGACAGAAATCCTACTAGAAAGATTGTACTATTTCACTGATCATAGCATTTCAATTAATTTACCAATAATCATCACAGAAGCACATATGTCTTAGGCTTCCAGAGCATATTTTATTATATTTTTATTCCACATAGTTTTCTCACAATCATCAAATCATTACAAAAAACTCATAACAGTCAAATTCATGCGCAATAGAATGTTATTTGCAATTTCCGTTAAACGAAAAATCCAATAAATGCAAGACCACTTGGTTTAGGTTCCTAACTCAATAAGTCAACTTCCAGAAGTGGAACCAACCCAATTGGTCTCGTAGTTCATGAGATATAACATTTACAACACAACCTAACAGCAGGTCTAACAGCTCAGCTTTGCACAACGTTTTTGTAAAATCATAAAAGTTAACTTCTACTTGTCCAAAAATTACAAGTTATTACTTTATAGAAACTAGACTCAACCTAGTTTACTGTAGTACCAATAATCTCAACCAATTTTCAGGTTTACACTTCGTTATAGTCACTTAAACATCATATACACATTCTGTCCAGAAACTGTTTGCATCCAAACTCAATATATTAACAACCTATGAACTATCATGCATTCATATAACACTCTAGACTCCATAAACACCATCCATGCACATCAATTACCCATTACATACATGATTAGGGTTTTTGTTTGAACTCAAACCATAGACACAACAATTAACATGTAACAACATTCAATCTAGTTATCAAATCATTATCCAATCAACAACAAATCATGTTAACTATACATACATGAAATCGGTCAAGCTAGGGTTTTCAATTAACCTATTAAACATCAAAATCAAGTAACAAGGATGTAAAGGATGATCAATTATACCTTCCTAGCACCTAGTTCTTCAATCAAAAGCTTGAATTGAGGGTTGTATGTGTGTGTATAGGTGACGGCAGCCAAGGGTTCACAAGGAAGGAAGCTCCGATCGGGATTGTGTGTGTGGGGAGAGAATAAGTTAGGGTTTGTTGTTAATGATATATTTATAGAATACTATGTTACACTTTGGTCCCTCTACTTTCAATT